>NC_092761.1:6498144-6798144 GCF_047496795.1 Chiloscyllium punctatum | reverse complement strand
AAACAAATAATGTTTGTTTAAAATACTGCAGTCTGACCAGCTAATTCACTCTGCGAATATCCACTACACACTTACCTTTAACAAATAAAAAGTTACGGTCTGGGCTACTTGCTTAAACATTTTTGAGGGATCGGGCCTGGTCCATAACATATTGGGGGCCCTTTGCAGGATTTAGGCAGCGAGTGGCAGGTGTTAGTGTCTCTTATTTTGTGTGTTGATTTGTCTTGGTAAACAGAGCTTTAGAGAGCAATGGCTCTTGCAGGAACCAAGGATGTTTTGGAGGTGGAAGAATCGACCTTGGGGATTTTACAAAATGCACATAAATCCAAGCTGCAAGAATTAGTAGACAAGCTGCAGTTGAAGCTGCCTCCTAATGTGAGGAAAGATGAGATGATTGCAGCAGTAGTTCTGCATTCAAACTTGCTGGAAACTCCATCGGGATCTGCACAGAAGATTAAACTTCAATCGCAAATAAAGCAGCTTGTGTTAGAAGCAGAAATGAAGCAGTTTGCGTTGCAACTAAAATTAGAAGAAAAAGAAAGAGGACGAATAGGTTTAATCCAGGAAAGAGAAAAAGAAAAAAAAAACAATGTTTAGCAGGAGAAAAAGAAAAAGAGAGCGCGTTTGCGTTTCAGAGATAGACATTTAGAATGGAAGGTCAGCTTAAAAGGATGGAAATGAAGGCTGAAGTTACGCTTAGGGATCTGGGGAGTATGAGGATGCAAATCAAATGCACATGAACTTGTTCTAGAAGCCTATAGACAACATTTAGGAACCTAAGGAGTGGCCCGGGTCAAACGTATATTGAGTTTGAAAGGTTCAAACAAAGTAATTTCGATAGATGGAAAAGAACTTTAAAATTTAAGCAAACCTATGATGCACTGAGAGAGTAACTATTTTGGAGGAATTCGAAAATTCGCTGCCTGAAGTAATGCAAACTCCTGTGGGAGAGCAGAGAGTTTAGATAGCAAGGTTAGCAACTGAAATGGCTGAAGATTATGAATTGGTCCATAAAACACAGTTTGGCTTCCAGACTAAATTTCAGTCCATGAGGTAAGTAAACTGGGGCAAACAGAAATACTCACGTGGGAAGGGATATGTAGATCTCAGTGAAAATCATAAGGATAACTTAGGACAGGGGTAAAAAAGAAACCCAAGAAGAGGACAAAGAAGTTTTAAAAACTCCGATGTTTTCATTGCAATAAATTAGGTCACAAGAAATCACTCTGTTGGTGCGCTAGGGAAAAAAAGATGTAGGAAAACAGGATAAGCCTGGGAGTTTTGTTGGAGTGGTAACAGAAAGCACAGTGGAGGCGAGAAAGCTTCATCAGAGTGTACAAGTTGATCGGAGATTGGTCAAGGAGGAAGTGCCGAATCTTGCTTATAAAATATACCTTCAAATGGAAAGTTTATTCACATAGGCCAGAACTAGCAGGTACAGAGGATACAATATTAAGGGACACAGGATCCTCTCAGTCTGTGGTGCTGAAAGATGAGGAGATATATATTCCTGAGAGACTATTTCCAGAAAAGTTACTATTAAAGGGAATTCACTGTGAGACTAAAAAAAAGCACATAGTTATGTTAAGCGAGGATAGAGTGTCCAGTGAAGAGTGAAGAAATTGTGATAGGAGTACTGGACAAACTCTCAGCTCCAGGAATACAACTTTTCCTTGTAAAGTACGCAACTCATTCACCGGTAGAAGTGCTGCCTGCTCTGGTTAAAAACCACTGGAGACACAGCCAATTGAAGCAATGCCTTATCTTGGAATCTTTTCTGAAAGTGGGGTAACAAGGTCCCAATATCACGAGTTCAAACAGGAGAGATAAAAAAATGTAAAGGTAAGTAAGCTGAAGCGGCATGAGGAGATACTTCGTTCCATCAGATAGTTGTGACAAAACAGGAGAAAATAGGTGATCATCCACACATGTTTAGTTCAGCTAAACTAATTGAGTTACAGCAGAAAGATGAAAATTTTAAGTAGTTGTATCAAAAGGGCATATACATTAGGGATTCTGAATGTATCCCTGAGTATTATTACCTTAAAAATGGTGTCTGCATGAGGAGATGGAAACTATCACATACTGAAGGAGATGAGAAATGGGCAGAAATTCATCAAATTGAATTGCAAATGGGGTACAGAAAGGAGAAGCTGCAAGTGAAGCATGAATTACCACGTGGAGGTCATTTTGGAGTGAGGAAAACAGAGTCTAAAATAGAAGGCATTCTTACTAGCCTACACTGCACCATTATGTTGTTGAATTTTGCCAGACGTGAAATACACGTGAGGTAATTAGAAAACCACAGGTGTTAATAAAACCTGCATCTTTAATAACTATTCCTGCAGTTGAGGAACCTTTTACAATAGTTTAATTGATTGGCTAGGTCCCCTATATCAAACAAAAACAAAGTGTGAATCAGTATTTGTTAACAATAATTGATGTATCCACGAAATTTTCAGAGGCTATTGCATTATGCAACGTCACAGTGAAAAGGATGGTAAAGGAAATACTCTTTTTAAAAATATATACGGACTATCAACAGAGATACAGTGCGACCAAAGTTCAACCGTCACATCCAAACAGTTCAAGGAAGTTAAGGGCAGCTCTGTAATAAATCAATTCAAATCTACTGTGAACCATCTAAAGTCGCAGCGAGCACGAGAAAGGTGACATCAAACTTTAACGATCATGTTGAATGCTTATGGTAAGGATTATCCAGCTGATTGGGGTCAGGGCTTTTAGTTATCAGAGATGCACAAAATGAATTGACCAAATTCTATCCATTTTAATTAGGTTATTAAGAGGTAGGACCGTTAAAGTCGATGAAGGAGTAATTAGTAAATCAGAAGTGAAAGGCCACACTGTTGGACTATGTCTCAAATTTTCTGGAATGATTAAAAAGCGCTGGGGAGTTGGCTAGATGGCATTTAAAAGTATTGCAGAATGCACCTAAACAGGAATTGGACAAGAACTCAAAAATTTGCAATTTTGCTATCGGGGATAAAGTATGTATGTTACTTCTAGTGATGGGGGATCTTGAAAAGCAAGGACTGGTGAAACTTATCAAATGCGAAAGAATATTGAGTGAGGGTAACTACTTGATAGGGACTCCAGACAGAAAGGAATCTCACAGAGTATGTCATGTGAATATGCTCAAAAGGTATTTTGACAGGGAACGGACAGCAACAGGAGAATGTGTTAATGATTACAGTACAGAAGGAAGAACCAAGTTCAGAGGATTCTGGATTGAACGTTCCTCAAATTAAAGTGGACAATGAGGAAGTTTTCTAAAATTGGTATAAATTATTGAGTAACCTCTCTGAGGAAAAAAAAAAATTATGTGATAGAGTTGTTAGTATTATATGGGGAGACATGAGGAAATTAAATGGGAAATATTACCTAATTGTGCATAAGGACATGCTGTTCTGTTTAAGCAGCATCCTTATAGGCATAATCCTCTAAAGTTGGCACAGGTTCAGAAGGGGATTGAACACATGCTCGAAGATGACATAATCGACCTGAGTTACAGAGACTGGAACTCACCCAAAGTCATGGTACTGAAACCAGATTGTCCCCAACGATTATGTGTGGACTATCGCAAGGTCAATACAGTTAAAAAAAAGGATGCATATCTAATTCCGCAGTTGGAAGGCTTTAGTGGGAAGGTGGGACAAGCAACTTACATTTGGTATGAGCTCCATCTGATTAAGCAAAGCCTTTCAAGGTGGCTATAAAAGAGATAGTGCTAGAAAAGCTAAAAAGTCTTAAAATTGATCAATCTCCTGGCCCCGATGGGATACATTCTAGAGTTCTGAGAGAGGTGGCTGAGGAAATAGCGGAGGCATTGGCTGAGATCTTTCAAGAGTCACTGGAGTGAGGGAAAGTCCCGGATGATTGGAAGATCGCAGTTGTAACCCCATTGTTCAAGAAAGGATCAGGACAAAAGATGGAAAGTTATAGGCCAATTAGCCTAACCTCGGTTGTTGGTAAAATTCTAGAATCCATCATTAAGGATGAGGTTGCTAAATTCTTAGAAGAGCAGAGTCTGATTAGAACAAGTCAACATGGATTTACTAAGGGGAGGTCATGCCTGACAAACCTGTTGGTATTCTTTGAAGAGGTGACAAGTAGGTTAGACCAGGGAAACCCAGTGGATGTGTTCTATCTAGACTTCCAAAAGGCCTTTGATAAGGTGCCACACGGGAGGCTGCTGAGCAAGGTGAGGGCCCATGGTGTTCGAGGTGAGCTACTGGGATGGATTGAGGATTGGTTGTCTGACAGAAGGCAGAGAGTTGAGATAAAAGGTTCTTTTACAGAATGGCAGCCGGTGACGAGCAGTGTCCCGCAGGGTTCAGTGTTGGGGCCACAGCTGTTCGTATTATATATTAATGATCTGGATGAAGGGACTGGGGGCATTCTAGCGAAGTTTGCCGATGATACGAAGTTAGGTGGACGGGCAGGTAGTACTGAGGAAGTGGGGAGGCTACAGAAGGATCTAGAAAGTTTTGGAGAGTGGTCCAGGAAATGGCTGACGGAATTCAACGTGAACAATTGCGAGGTCTTCCACTTTGGCAAAAAGAATAAAAGCACAGACAACCTTCTGACCGGTGAGAAAATTCGTAAAGCCAAAGTACAAAGGGATCTGGGAGTGCTAGTCGAGGATTCTCTAAAGGTAAACATGCAGGTTGAGTCTGTGATTACGAAAGCGAATGCGATGTTGTCACTTATCTCAAGAGGGTTGGAATATAAAAACACCATTGTGCTACTGAGACTTTATAAAGCTCTGGTTAGGCCCCATTTGGAGTACTGTGTCCAGTTTTGGTCCCCACACCGCAGGAATTACATACTGGCACTGGAACGTGTCCAGTGGAGATTCTCACGGATGATCCCTGGAATGGTAGGCCTAACATATGAGGAACTGCTGAGGATCTTGGGATTGTATTCATTGGAGTTTAGAAGATTAAGGGGAGACTTAATAGAGACGTACAAGATAATACATGGCTTGGAAAGGGTGGATGCTAGGAAATTGTTTCCGTTAGGTGAGGAGACTAGGACCCGTGGACACATCCTGAGAATTAGAGGGGGTAAATTCAGAACAGAAATGCGGAGACATTTCTTCAACCAGAGAGTGGTGGGCCTATGGAATTCATTGCCTCAGAGTGCAGTGGAGGCTGGGACGCTAAATGTCTTCAAGGCAGAGATTGATAGATTCTTGTTGTCTCGGGGAATTAAGGGCTACGGGGAGAATGCGGGTAAATGGAGTTGTGCCCAGCAGCCATGATCGAATGGTGGAGTGGACTCGATGGGCCGAATGGCCTTACTTCCACTCCTAGGTCTTATGGCCTTATGGTCTTATAAATGCGAGTGATGTGGGTGTCAGTGCTGCACACCTGCAGGAAGACGACGAGAAGATAGAAAGACTCATTGGTATTTATCCATCAAGTGAAATATTTATTGGTAGAAATATTCAACAGCTAAGAAAGAGACTTTGAGCTTTGTGTTGGCACGACAACATTTCAGTTTTTAAATTATTAGCAACATCTGTAACAATAACCCATTGAAGCTTTTGGAGAAATTGTAGAACAAAAATGCGAGTCTGTTTAGCTCGAGCCTGTAATTTCAGCCACAGAGTTTGAAAAGTGAGCCTGTGGCAGGTCTTGATTGCCAAAACATTGTGGAAACTTGAATGACAGATCGACACACTCAGTGGTGGGTGTATCACACACTGAATTTGGATGTAGCTCTGCAGGTTTGCATTTTTATACTAAGTGAATGCATATGTGTGTTTTTGTGTACTAACCACTACTTTTGGTTATTTTGAGAACTGAAGATATCTTTGGATATTAATGATTCAGTTTTATAATGTCCCTTCACAAGGTTATGTTGTGCTTGGTTTTTGTTTCAGAGAGGTTCTAACCGACCCACGGTTCCAACATGTCTCAATTTTGAACGGCTCATTGGGGTCCTTTGGTTTATACCAAACTGGTAATACCTCAAGAAGAAGGTTTTTAAGTCTTAAAAATAACTGGTATTATCAAGGGGACATGACCAGCTCTCCACCTGCACAATTCAGTCAGTTCGAAGGTTATTTAAGTCAGAGTCACTGTTGAAACTGGACGCTCTCCCCATCCTTCTGTCCTCTGAATTTGTCACCTGTAAGCTTGGTTTGTGTAATTTTTACTCTTTGTGCCAAGGGGTTTGTTTATTGGGAATGTTGAAACCAATTTGGAACAGCATCATTAAGTCGGGAAAGCCTGTCAGGTTCGGATCGGATGGGTTATTTGGGTATTCAATATTCGCTTGGTTTTGTTTCATTACTTAATGTTTTAAATAAATTATTTTTGTTTAAAACACGGCAGTCTGACCAGCTAATTCACTCTGGCGATATCCACTACACACTTACCTTCAACAATTAGCAAATCTACGGTCAGGGAGACCTGCTTGAACTGATTGGAGGAGTCGGGCCTGTTCCATAAAAATGTACAATAATCTTGTTCATCAAAAGTTATGATTTAACAAGTAAGGGAAGGAATGAATATGATATTGGTTATGACACAGAAAGGATTGGGGCCAACAACTGAGGAGACCCCCTCAGATTATAAAAAGATCTTGATCAAATGGGTCAATCAGCTGACAAATAGCAGACAGAGTTCAATCTGGCAGGCAGTAGTGTGTGTTTGCTGCTGTCTGCTGCACCAGGAATGAGATAATTTTATTCCCCATCTCCTGGGTTCAGCACATCCTTCGTGAACTTTGAGAAGCCTTACTCTCCTGGTTCAGTCTTGCTGTTAATGTAGTTACACAATATCTTTGAATTACCATTAACCTTATCTGCCCATGCTATCTCATATCTCTTTTTGTCTTTCCTTATTTCTCTCAAAATGGTGCCCCACTCTCTTTATATTGATTAAAAGATTCAATTCAATTAAGTTGTCTGGATCTAAAGTAAGTTTGTCTTTTATTTGTGAGTGGAACCTCAATAACTTTAGTCATCCATGGTTCCTTAACGTTACCTGCTTTACCCTCACGCTCACAGGAACATAAAGCCTCCCAACTCACGTCGTCAGACTGTTGAATGCCTCCCCCTTCTCAGACATTATTTTACCTGCAAAATGTCTACTCCCATCAAACTTGGACAGTCCTTGTCCCATGCCATTAAAAATTATGGTACTTAAATCAAAAATATGATATTAATGGAAGGCGTATTATTTTCCACTAATAGCTATGATTGCAAGACCCAAACGTATTCTCCCATGTTGACTTCAGTCGCTTGCCCTGCCTATTTCACAAAACCTGGTCTCGTTTTGCTCCTTCTCGATTCGGATGATCCACGTACTGATGAAGAAAATTTTCTTCGACACATTTGACAAATTCTTCATGATTCAACCTTTTAACACTATGGTAGTCCCAATCATTTCTTTAGAAAATTAAAATCCCCATTACCACAACCTTATTAAGCTTACATATATCCGAGATCTTCCTACATGTCTGTTTCTCAATTTCTTTCTTACTGTTGGAGAGCATATGGTGCAATAACGTCAACCTACTCTTTCATTTCTTATATTTAATTTCTATCAATATATTTTGATTGGACGATTTGTCACAAATGAGCATATAGTGCAATCTCTTCAAAGTGACCTTTACTTTCTTATTTTTAACACTACCCATGTATTTTACCTGATGATTTTTGATAAAAAAACTTCTCCAGTAATACCAATAATTTATCCCTTAATCTAAAAAGGCAGGCCTCCCCCTCTCCACCCACTGTATGCCACGTTTTCTATCCATTCTATGACACCTATCACCTGGAACGTTGAATTGACAATCTTGAACATCTCTCAGGCGAAAGTGAGGACTGCAGATGTGGAGATTAGAGTCCAGAGTGTGGTGCTGGAAAAGCACAGCAGGCCTGGCAGCACCCGAGGACAGGGAAATCAATGTTTTGGGCAAAAGGCCTTCAACAGCCCTTTCCTGACGAGGGGCTTTTGCCGGAAGCGTCCATTTTCCTGCTCCTCGGGTGCTGCCTGGCCTGCTGTGCTTTTCCAGCATCACACTATCGACTTGAACACCTCTTCACCAACTTTCAGTAATAAGTATGATACCCCAATTCTATGTTCTTAAACATGCCCTGAGTTCATCAACCTTCCCCATAAGACCCCTTACATTGAAATAAATGCAACTTACTGCTTCAGAATTAGTGTATACTCTGACTCTCTCATCTTTCGTTTCTCATGGACATGCTCTATTCACATTCATAACTTTCTCCATCATCCGTCCATTAACACTGCCAATTAGAATAACCCCCTTGCCTTCTCTATCAATATAATGCCTCCCTATATAGAGTGAGCAAATCTCCCAGCTATGATATTGGTTGATTTCCAGTTTAGATTAGACCAATACTTTTTGAACATGTGTTTTCTGTTCCAAAACAAATTCCAATTTTCCAAAAATCTAAATCCCTCAACAACAACCCAGCTCTTCAGCCATTGATTTTTCTCCTTTAACCTTTCGTTCCTCCACTGGTTGGGGCTGGCATTGGCAGTAAACCACAAATTAATACTTTTAAAGTTTTATTTTTAATCTACCTCACCTCTTAAATTCACCCTGTACTGCTTTAATATTTTCCCTAAAAAGTCATTCCTACCAATATGTACAACAATCTATGACTACTCAGTCTCACCTTTAACAATGTGCTTGAAAAGTTTAGAGCCATTCTTAAGCCTAGCACAAACCACCCTAAACTCATGGTCACTGCCACAGAATCTCCTGCTGATGCTCCGGACTGAAAATCCCACTGTAGCAATAATTCTTCTAAATTTTCTCTAACCCTGCCTAATATAAAAATCGTGCCATCAGTCCAATAACTGATGGCTCTTCAATTTTCCTCAGAAAGACTACCTTCTTCAACAGTTCCAAAAAGTGAAAATCTTTTTGGTAGAGGAATAGTCGCTGGAGACATTGAAGTACCTTCTTACCTTTCCTGACAGTCACCATTTATCTGACTGCTTTGCTGGGTAGTACTTTTTTTCTAAATCTTCTCTCCAAACTCTCTGTGGCCTAAATAACATTATGCCTAGAAGCAGGATTTTTCACAACACCTTATTTATATGTTACCTTTCATTACCTATAGATAATAATGTTAAAATGGAAGCAAAATCATATACACATCAAACATATAAAAAATAGATAAGATCAAACCTTTAACTAATTAACTCAATATAAATATTCATCTTCAATATATTCCTAGCAGAAAAGTCTTCTCCTGAGTAGAAAACAGACAAGACTCTCTGATATGAAGGCACAACTCCTTATTTTTTTTTAAAAAATGTTTAATTTTTCGAAACGGAAACAAACTTTCGCAGCGTTAAAAAAGAAACATTAAAAACCATATGAAAACAGGAAGTGTTGGTTTTGCCTATGCCATTTCTGAGTTTACCATTATTATCTCATGGCATGGTGGCACAGTGGTTGGCGCTACTGCCTCACAGTGCCAAAGTCCCGGGTTATATTCCCACCTCAGGCGACTGACTTGGTGGAGTTTGCACGTTCTCCCTGTGCCTGCATGGGTTTCCTCCAGTTTCCTCCCACAGTCCAAAGATGTGCAGATCAGGTAAATTGGCCATACTAAATTGCCCGTAGTGTTAGGTAAGGGGTAAATGCAGTGGTATGGGTGGGTTGCGCTTCGGTGTGGTGGTGTGGAATTGTTGGGCCGAAGGGTCTGTTTCCACACTGTAAGTAATCTAATCTCGCTGCTTTCATCCTCTAAGACGCCAATATTTAATTTTAACATTCTTTTCCTTTTTGTCTTCTGCGAGAAATGTTATTTATCAATTCTTATGCTTTCTATACATTTTGCTTCATAGCCATTTTGATGTTGTTTTTAGTAACCGTTTGCTGGTATTTAAAGCGTTTTTCTTTAATTTATTTATAGGATGAGGGAGTCGCTCGGTTAGACAGAACTTATTGTCAATCCCGAGAGGGCAGTTAAGATTCAACCAAATTTGTGTGGGTTTGAAGTTATACATAGGTGAGACCAGGTAGGAATGATGGTTTCCCTCCCTAAAGGACACTCGTGAAATATATGGCTGTTTCTAACAATAAGCAATGCTTTCATGATCATCAATAGACTCTTAATTTCAGGTTCACATTGAATGTGACAACATTTGAACCTGAGTCCCAAGAACAATATCTGGATGAGCAGTCGGCGATAATGCAGCCAGGCCATCACTGTCTTGTTATTGTTGACTTCCTTGTTAAGCTATGGATCACTTTTCATCTTTTTACAATTCCTTATCCACTAAGGATTGCACTTCAATTGAGGTGTCTTGATTATCTCCCGAAGTAGTTAGCACTGTTATTCAACTGTCCTGCACTTTAATGTTTTTGCCAAGTCTACTTGGACAAATCGCTTCCTCAGGCCAGTAAAGTTGTCATTGCCCAACACTAAACCTCTCGTATGTGACTGTCTTCACTGTTTCAATCTGAATGTGAACCTCCAGCATGCTGTGCCACTCTTTCTAAGATAATCCTTACGACAATATGATTTATCACTCCTTCCTTATTACATAATACCAAGTCGGTTCTCTGGTTGGTTCCATGATACGTTAATCAAAAAATAATCCCTTATAGATTCGATGAGTCGTTCTTTGTGTCTCCCCTTGCAAATTGATTAATCCAGTCAATATGCATGTTCAAATTACCCATAATCACTCGTGTGCCCTAGTCTCGAGCCATCATTATTCCCTGGTTCATGCTATTCCCTAATTTGAAAGTAGTTTGCCGGGATGGGGTTTTCTGGGCTGGAAATGCTCCTCCCAATGGGTTTCTTTCAATGTATTCTATTTCAAACCGGACTGATTCATCATTTTTGTCCCACGTGTTAATATCATTTCTTAATACAACCTTGATAAGACTCTTGACTAATACAGACACTCCATCTACTCTACCCATGGACATTTAACACCCCAGTCCTGACCTTCCTGTAACGACGTTTCAGTAATCCCCACAATGCCATATCTATTTATCTTTGTTTGAGCTGTCAGCTCATTAATTTGATTCCAAATACTGCACGCTTTTAGTTAATTTTTTTTACATAAGTTCCATTGATATGTCTTTTTTAAAATACTTTTGTGCACAGGATCACAAACGCAATAACAGTGACCCTATCATTTACTCCAACTTTCTATTCATATTTTAAAATTGTTATTATTCTTTCCCTCAGCATGGTCATTGTACTGGCACTGCCTGTTTATTCGACCACCCTCTACTTTCTGTTCAGTTTCTGACCTGCTGAATTGGTTCCCAGCCTCCTGAGCTGCACGATCACACCTCCCTTCCAGGATGTTAGGGCCCTTCCAGTTAAGGTGCACACTTTCATTTTTGTACAGTTCCCACCTGTCCCGGAACTTTCTTTGCAGGACCTTTCAACCTTCCATTCTTCTTACCTATGTCATTGATATCAATGTGAACGACGCCCGCTGGCTGTTTCCCCTCCCAATTCAATATGCCCTGCGCATGCTCGGAGGCATTCTTGATCCTGGCACCGACCTCCCTTTTTATGAAGAAATCATAGAATCATAGAATCCCTACAGTGAGGAAGCAGGCCATTTCACACAGCACGTCCATGCTGAGCCTCCGAAGAGTAACTAACCCTGCACCATTCCCCTACTCTATTCCTCTGCATTTACCCATGACCAATGTACCTAACCGGTATGTCGCTGAACACTATTGGCAAAAAGTAAACAACCCGGACCCATTCCACTAGGCTATGTTCAATCTGCATTCTCACAACAGATACTGCCAAAGCTACTGAGCATTTCCAACAACGTCTGTTTTTGTCACCGATGATGATTGCATTTTGATAAAACAGATTTATGTAACTCAGACTTCAAACAAAGCTGAATTTAAACTCCCAGGAGAAAATTAAATATCTGGTCGTTCGATGACCCCAGCAAAGGTTCAGTAAATTATTTCTGTTTGGCCCATGAACGTCATTTGTTCACTTTCCCAATCAATGAATAAAGTAGATTTTTTAGCATCTTTTTTGATATCAGAAAACTTGGAAACGTTGCGCTTTTACTCCTTCATATGGGTGTGATTACATCGCATTCTTTCGTCTTAGTGCAACTAAAGATGATTATTCACAAGCGAAACACACACACACACACACACACACACACACACACACAATGTAATACTTTGTCGAAGAATGCCAATAACATTGTAAGTAATTGGAATGACAACTGGAAAGAAGGAAATAAGTAATGGAAGGATGAGAGAAGACGGGCCTTTTTCGGAACAGAAAATACATTTATGTGAACTTGCTAAGTTGATCAAATTTATGAAAAGCAATGCAGGGCAGAAAAAAAGACATTGTTATGAAGGTTTAGAGGTATACTTTCCCGTTCAGGGAGACAGGAATCTGGCACAAGGTGTTCTGAAAGAAGTTAAAATGTAACATTTGTCTGTGAAACCAATAGTGATGCTGAGTTGCCATGGAACAAAATCAAATACAAATTCATCCAGACAGTTTAAATTATGCACCAACAGACTGAAATCAAATCGAGAGTGAAATATAATGTATTTGATGACATCAATATCAATGAAATTATCCGATGCGTTGTTGTATGAATCTGGATGTTTTGAACATTTAGGGGGAGAACTGCTAAAGACATCCACAAAGATAGACAGCGAGTTGAAGAGCTTTTTGTAGACACCTGTCTAGAAGACGTTTGCACAGCGGAACATCAAAGCTGACCGTGAGTAAAATCGATAGACAATATCTACAAAGGAAAATCGACAAAGCTGACTGGTTTTGAAACATGATGATATTTTTGTAAACCTTTATTGGGGGTTTTGTTTCAGCAGACTAGTATTGTAGAGTGGGAGGTAAAAGATACTTTTGACCCACGGGATTTCTAAACAGTTGTTCATTTTATTATTCTCTGTTGGAGTTAAATAACAAAATTGTTAATTTTACTTTTAAATAGTGACTCTGTAAATGCATCTTTGCCTCTCGACACTTAAGATATTAGGTCATGAGGTGAACATTTCTTTGTGGCTGGTTTAAATTAGGAGAGCGGTTAATCCTGTGTTAGAACAGTTTGGGGGGCTTTCTTCCGCGATTATAACAGGTTTAGGCAGATCCAAACTGTCATTTGGGTAGATTTGAATAGATTTGAGGTATGAGAAAATGCACAGTATATTAAAACATTTGCATGTTGGTGTCCAAGATCTTTAAATAAAACGTCAGTAAGACAACTGATTCAATTTCGAAGACTTGTTGTTGGTTAAATTAAAAGTGAGAGAAATGGTTCTTAAAAAAATTAAGAGGGGTTTGAAGATGATTCTCGATTTTTCCAAGGAAGTTTAGAAAGAAAAATAAAGGCCAAACCTTTAGAATTAATAAGGAACATAGATTTGCGATTAACCGTGGAAAAAAGTAAAGCTGAAATTGTCAGGAAATAACTCAAACGCTAAGGTGTATCAGAGAAACAGATAAGTGCAGTAGACTGAGAAAAACTTAAATTATAATTGAGGAAAATTGAGTTTAAAGATAAACAAAGGAAGAGAGAAAGAGAGAGAAGAAACAGAAAGCAAGAGAGAAGAGAGACGGAGAAAAGTGAAGGAGAAGATTCGTATCTGAGCATAGAGAGAAGAAGATTGAAAAAGAGACAGAAGGTTTTTAGTTGAGCAAAAAGAACGAGAGGTTGAACTTGAAGGTACGATTTAGTCAACAAAGTCAAAGTAACAGGATGGAGATTAAAAGGCAATTGGAGATACATACAGCTATGTCAAAACGCTGCCACATTTTGATGCGAAAGATTTTGAAGCCTCCTTTGTTTCATTGAAACTTCGCTAGGTAGATAGAATGGTCCAAGTAATGATGGGTAATACCAGTTCAGACTAAACTGGTAGCCAGGCCAAGTGAGGTATTTGTTCCGGTGTCACACGAAGGGTCAAGAGACCCTGAAGATGTCAAACAAGCTATTTTAAGTGCTCATGAATTGGTACCAGAGACATGTAGACAGCAGTTCAGAAACATTAAGAAGTAAACAGGTCAGACTTATGGTGAGTTTGAAAGAATTAAACATAGGCATTTTGATAGATGGATGCTTGCTTTAAAGATGAATATGACCTGTGAGGCTGTCATGGAGATTATTCTGACTACCTGCTCAGTGTGGTTTCCAATAGGTCCCCATGTGGAGATGGTGCTGCTATGGAAATGGCACTGGATTACTAATCCAGATCAGGCTAATGGTCAGGCAGCTGGTGGAAGTTAAAAAATAATAATAAAATATCGAGATTTAAAATCTGGTGTCAGTAACAGTGATCCTGAAATCAATGTCGATTGTAAACTTCAATTTGCTTCCCCAATGCACTTCATGGAAGTTAATTCTGGTAAATTCTATGCTTTCCTGGCCTGGCCTAAAAGTGACTCCAGACACACAGACATGTGATCAACTGTTCAATGGTCTTTAAACTGGTCAAGCAAGACACTAAATTGTACAGATGTGCTCCGAGGTTTGAAAGGGTAAAACCGACAGAACACCCAGCTGCAGCCTCAGTATCGGAAAAGGGAATGGGAAACACAGTCCTGTTGACCCCGCAGAGACCTCCTTCCTAATATCTCTGACCTTGTGACAGCCGTACCCCTGCTGTCTCTTGATCCCTTTCGTGTCTAGAAATCCTTATTTATATGCCGTGTTTTAGCTTCCACAGCCTGATGCGGTATGGAATTTCCCAGGGTCACCACTCTCATCTCAGTACAGAGCAGCCTGCCTGTACCTAATACTGTGACCTCTTGTTTTAGACAACCCAACCAGGGGAATGATCATCGTTGCTTCCAATCTGTCTCGCCCTGTCAGTGTTTTAAATATTTCATTGAGATCTCCACTCATTTTCCTAAAGCCCAAGGAATACAGGTCCAGTCGCCTCAAACTCTGCTGCCTCAACAAGTCTGTCATCCCAGCGATCAGCCTGGTCATCCTTCAGTGCTCTCACTCAATGTCAGGTTTGTCCTTTATTAAGTAAGGAGACCAACATTGCACATAATACTGCAAAATTTTCGAGATGAACGTGTCCCCAAGGGCCTGTACAGTTGCAGGAAGACACCCTTACTACTGTGTTCAAATCCTCCTGAAATGATGGTCAACACAGCCTTTACCTTCCTACCTGTTTTGTGTTTTTGCAATATTGCTTTCATGACTGTTGTACTGGGAGATCCTGAACTTTTCAATGCTACAGCTACCTACTTGGTGTGTTTGTGTACACTGGTTAGTGTGCCAATATCATTCCTAGTGTTGCCTCATGGCTTCAGAACTCACTGCCCTGCACTGACCATGGAGGTCTGCGCAGAAGAAACCAAGAAAGGTATAAATCACTTTAAAGATCAAAATGTTTCGCCCAATCCATTTTCAAATTATCAGTTGCTGTTCTATTGTTTCCACCAAAATATACACCGTCACATCCACTCCCATTGCTCTTCATCTGCCACGCATTTCCCCCTTCACTCTACTTTAGAGCGTTTCTTCAATCACTTTCGAGCGTTTCTTTAATATACTCCTCGCCCACTCACCATCCGACATCATTTAGTGCCGTCAACAGACTGGGTTACACTGTATTTGATTCTCTCAACTAAATGTTTGTGGATGTATTGGGAATAGCTGGAGCCAAAGCAACGATCCCTGCGACACCAAAGATCCTTGCACTTCAAAACAGAATGTTCTATTCCTGTTCACTGTTTCCTGTCAGCTCTCCCATTCGAAAATCATGTTCATTTTTTAGGCCCAACCCTCTAACATTTGACTTTGCATAAGAGGCCAGAATCTTTACCAAAATCCTTCTGAAAATCCAAATGCACTGCATCCATTGCTTCACCGTATGTGTAGACCAGTCAGTTTCTCAAATATGATTCCCATTTCATGTTGACCCATTACATAAGAACTAGGAAAATTAATAAGAACATGGCTGATCATTTCATGGCCTCAGCTCTACCTGCCCGTCCCCTCACCATAACCATTAGTTCCTTTACTTCTCAAAACATTATCTATCTGAGCTTCAAACACATTCAATCACAAAGTTTCAACTATTACACTCAGCAGGGAATTCCACCGATTCACAAACTTCTTGGTCAAGATGTTCCTTCTGAATTCAGTCCTGAATCTGCTCTACCTAATTTTGAGACGTTGCCCTCTTGTCCTAGTTTCACCTTCTACTGGAGACGTCCTCTCTATGTCTATCTGATCTATTTCTTTCATAATTATATATGTTTCTATCAGATCCTCCCTCATTCTTTCAAATTCCAATCAATATATTATTCCAGTCTACTCTGTCTCTCCTCATAAGTGAACCGCTTCAACTCCAGAACCAACCTAATGAACCTCCTCTGTATCCACCGCAGTGCCAGGACATCATTTCTCAATTGAGGAGACCAAAACTGCACATAATACTCCAGGTGTGGTCTCACCAGCACCTTGTACAGCTGCAACATAACCTCCTTGCTTTTAAACTCAATCCCTTTAGCAATTCTATTTGCCTCGTTAATTACTTGTTGCACCTGCAGACCAACTTCTGTGATTCATGCACAAGGACACCCAAGTCCCTCTGAACATAAACATGCTGTATTTGTTTTAGCATGCAAGTAATAGTCCTTTTCACTGGTATTCCGACCAAAATGGATGGCTTCGCATTTATTACAATTGTACTCCGTCTGCCAGACCTTTGCCCACTAGCTTAAACTATTTATGTTCCTTCGTAAAGTTTAACATTCCACTGCACACTTTGCTCTGACACTCATTTTAGTATTATCTGCAATCTTTGAAACACTACACGTGATGTCCAACTACAAATCGTCCATGTAAGCTGTGAATAATTGTAATCCTAGCACTGATCCCTGAGGCATACCACTAGTCAATGATCAGGAACCAGAAAACAATCATTTATTCCCACTCATTGCTTCTTGTTAGTTAACCAATCCTCTATCCATGTTCATGCATTACCCGGAATACCACACATCTTTACCTTATGCAGCAGCTTTTTTGTCGGCATTTTGTCGAATGCCTTTTGTAAATCTTGGTACACCGCATCTACTGGGTCTCTGTGGTCATAATGTCTTCATAGATTTCTAGTAAATTAATTAAGCATGACTTTCCTTTCATGAGCTGATCCTATGTCAGCCCAATGGGACGATTCCTGTCGAGATGCATTGCTATTTATTCCTTGATTACACATTGAAATATTTTCCCCACTACACTTAATGGCTAACTGGTCTATAGTTCCCCACCTTTGTCTACATCTCTTTTTAAACAGTGGTGTCTGATTTCCTGTTTTCCAATCTGCTGGAAGTGCAATAGAGTCCAGTGAATTTAGAAAGATTTCCACAAATGCATTTATTATTTCTCCCACTACCTCTGTTAGTAAATTGTGATGCATTCCATCAGAGCCAGGAGACTGATCTACATTTAGCTCCATTAGATTGATCAACACTATCTCTGTCGTGGGAATGATTGTTTCCAGGTCCTCACCTACTTTCATCGCATTGACAATTACTGGCATGTTACTAATGTATGTCACAGGCAAGGTCGACAAAATATGTGCTCAAATCCTCGGCCATTTGCTCATACCCCATTACTGAATCTCACTTCTCACCCTCTAAAGGAAAATTGCTTACCTTAGCCACGATTATTTTTTTATTTATTTATAGAATCTTTTGGTACCTGTGTTTATATTCTGAGGTAGTTTACTCTCATAATCTATCTTATGTTGTTGATTTTTTTTGTTGCTTTCTTTTGACGTTTATATTTTTCCAAGTCTTTTAGTTTCCCAGTGGTCTTTGTCATTATTTATGCCAGTTATTTGATAGCTTCCCTTATTTTCTGAGACATCCACGACAGATTACCATTTTCCTTCAATCCTTCCATTTCCCTCTTATATACTGTTACTGAGCACTTGGAAAAATTGCATTGAAAGCCAGCCAGTGTTCATCAACAGTTCCACCTTAAAGTCTTTTCTTTCAGCCAACTTTAGCTAACTCCTCCCTCATTCTATTGTAGTCTCCTTTATTTAAGCACAATGCTCTGGTGTTGGATTTTGTCTTCTTACCTTCCATCTGTATGCTGAGTTCAACCATACTTTAAGTCCCAATAATTTATCCCAATACATTTATTTATTAATCTCATTCTTTATCCCTCGAGACTAAGGCTTCCCAGTATTGCTGGGAAGATTTGACTTGTTTGTTTTTTTTTCTTCTGTGAAGACAGAACTAATGTATTTGCTTCACAGTTCTGTCACTTCCCTGCTGTAATGCTGCATTCTCTGGGTTCAGACTGTAACAAAGTTGCACTTGTTTTCTCTTACCTTTTCCTTTGACAGTCCACACTTATAACTCTTGTTAATAATCTCTTCAGAAACCGACGAATTCATATTCACACCATGCAATCACAGGAGCATAGACTCTCTTCTGTCAGAAATTTTAATTATATTAGGACATCAGATCTGTAAACAATACTTCATGTACAGTCTCACCAACACTCTGTGTAACTCGCGCAGAATGTCTTTACTTCTAGTCGGAATAAATTACTGTAGAATCTGCAATCTGTACTTAAACACACACGTGGTAGATATCACAGTGAGTCAGACAGCATCCGTGGAGAGAGAGCATGGAGCTCTACACCGCCTATATACTGATTCTCTTTAAACAAAATCAAACCTAACTTTTACCTTGCTCAATTTGCGTATGTTTCTCCTAGTGTACTTTATTTCCTCTGTTAACTTACTGCATGAGTTCTTGAAAATCCTCCTGAGTATCCAACTATAGCATATTCACTGGTTTTCCATTGTTTACATTCACAAGGGTTATCTTCAAGCAAAAAGTTTGCAAATTTTGACTACCCTATCAGAAATCTAGCATCATTCTCTTGACGTTTGCTATTGTTCTCTAAGTGTGCAATATCAGATTCTTTATAGTAAATTTCAACAGATTCCCGACTGTGGATAACAGGTTAGCTGCTCTGTAGGTCTCCACTCTCCCTCCTCTTTCTTTCCTAAATCCTTGGAATGCATTCATTATCTTCCAAATTGGACATGGAAAAATACAATGATCCTCAATACAATCAATCTGTGCACTGCTGCATTCTCTGAAATTTCAGTATGAATTCGATCGGCCTGTCAGACTTATCAATCCTCAATCCACACATGTTTTCAAATACTACCTCATCACTGATATGGATGATTTTAGCGTTTAGTTACACAAGTCCCATGATCACTTGTTATTTCCTCCATGAAGACAGACACTAAGTAACTGGTTAGTTTCCCTGTCATTTTTTTCTGTTCTCTGATCACACAACACCAATTTCAAAACAGTCTGAACTCTAGCTGGTGCTGAAAATACTGTTAAAGCAACCCATCTCATACACCCTCATGAAATCCATTTCCCCAGCATTAAAATTCACTTGGGTTAACACTGTTCCAATATTACTTGAAGCTACCCATTTTTATTGTAGTACCCACAAAACTTGGATATGTAATTTCCTGTTCTGTAATATAAACAGCATTTGTATCACAATTTTGGCTTTGAGGTATAACTCCCATAAATGTTTGCTTCTGCTTGCTGTTTCTGAGCTCCACCTTACCAGATTCTGTGGAATCTGAGTGACATGGGCTCTGGGGAGATTAATGGCAGGTTCAGGCGAGATGTCTGGTGAGGCATATCTCAACATTGATGTCATCTCACCACATCCTACTCATTTCTCTCAAGTGTCATGATGACATTTTCACCAGATCTCCAGTTATGCTGGTGAAGTAGAGAAGGACAATAATCTTTCAACAATGCTGTGTATTCCCCCAAACAACTGAGACTGCTCTAACCTGGATGGGAACCTTACAACAGGCTTTTGAAGTGCTGCTGGTGATGTACAGAATCTCGGTGAGACCACATCTGGAGTAGTGTGTACAGAATTTATCTCCTCACTGGGGAGATTGGAATTAACTGAGAGATTATTCCCCCAACTGATTTGTGCAATGAAGGTGTTAAATGTAGAATTCCTACAACGTGGAAGCAGGCCATTTGACCCATAGACAGCAAATTAATCCTCCGAAGACCACCACATTTAAATCACACTATACCCCCCTGCTCCCCACCCAATTTCGGTTACCTGGCATTTTCTTTGACTAATGCACCTTACCTGTACATCGTGGGGCTGGGAGGAAACTGGAGTACCCGATAGAAACCCTTGCAGGCAGAGTGAAAATGTGAGACAGTGACTCCTGACTGAAATTGAACCTGGATCTCTAGTGCTATGAGGCAGTCGTGCTAACCACTGAGCTACTCATTGTGGGCATCACAACGTGCCTGCACAATTCAGCCCTCGAAATGTGACTTAACAGCAGGGAGATTCCATAAGTCCCCAAACCTGTCACTGAGCAACAGAAGAAGGACATTGAGATCTTGAGTGGCTTTAGCAGGAACAGGATCAAGACATGTAAGCCATCGAGAAAATAATGAAGGAACACTGGGAGGATATTCAGTCCATCGAGACTATAATGTTGGAACACCAGTAGGACATTCAACTCATCAAGTGTGTAAAGCAGGAACAGAATGAGTCCATTCAGCCACTCTTGCCTCTTACACAGCAATTGCAGCAGATCATTTACAACCTTGTGAATTGAAAGGGAATGTCGAGGTTATAGAAAGGGAAGAACTTCGATTAGCCAACTTCACTAGGGAATGAAAAGGGATGAACAAACGATTGGGAATTGAAGACAAATTGTTAAAATCAGTAATTAAGGAATTAATAACAGGAAATGTTCAAATCAAACCACAATCCATTGCAGTCAACATGATTTACTGAAGGATAAGTCAGGTTTGTTTATTTTTTGACTTATGTTTTAACAAAAAAATCTGACAAACATGGTGGATGAAGGGGATCCTATCGATGTCTTAGTTCTGGACTTCCAGAAGGCATTGCATAACGTGCCTCACAAAAGGTTAATATGCAAAACAAAAGCAAATGGGATAAGGAAAATGTATTTTGTTGGAGAGGCGCTAATGTCCAAAAGCTATGATATGGAGGTGCTGGTTTGGACTGGGTTGGACAACGTTAGAAATGGCAAGATACCAGGTTATAGTCCAACAGTTTTATTTTGAAAAACACAAGCTTTAGTCCCGCTCTTCCTTCATCAGGTGTTAGTGAGAGCAGAAGACCTTAGACATATAATTTATAAGGAAAAGATCAAAGGGCTGTACAACACATGGACGTGAATTTAACACATCGAAGATGTCTCCCAAACCTTTTATCAGTTAGAATGGAGGTGCAGGTTTTGATTGATTAATATGCAAACCTGAGAATTTATTTCAAGTCACTGCCTGGAGATAACTTAAGGTACTAACGATGTAAAGGAATGGAACCCTCCGGACAGACTATGTTATACAGGCGTGAGGTCTTGTTTTGAGTCTGTCTTTGTCTTCTCCTGGAGTCAGACTGATTTTATTTGCAAAGTATGAGTTTATAAAATACCGTATTGACTGACTGTATACAAATTGAATATTTTTGAGAAAATATGATTTATTAGTATGGATGAGGGGAGTGTGAATGTGCGCGGGGAGAAGAGGGAGAGGTGCATGGGTGTATGTCGGGGGAGAGCGAGAGGGCGTGTGTACCTACGTTAAGACACATCCAGATTTGTCAGATTCCTTTCCCCACACACTCACTCCGTGGTTTCAGAGTTTTCCTTCTCTGAATCTCTGCTCATTTTTTCTTGTTCATGTTACAGACCCAGATGCTGCAACTACAGTCGCAATGCTCCATCCAGATTTGCGTCACCAAATCATCAGGTCTCTCTGAATGTGAGAGTCAGCTCACAGCACGACCTCCTGCAAACCATCCCAAGCCCATCCACTAACGTTTCACTAACAGGAGACAGTCAGAAGCTCCTCAGTTACAGGTTGGATGCCTTGTCCTTTATAATGGTTGTCGCGGGGTTCCCTCGTGTTACTGACTGCACTGTCAGCTGAGAGCGACAAACATAGTCGTTGAGTGGACAGGTACATCTCTCAAAGCTACTGGAACCCCTTGTCCAACAAAGATAAGCATATGAGACACACCAGGAAGTGAAAAACTGCCCAATACACACTATTTCATTCTTTCAGAGCTTCACAATGACAGCATTCGATACACTCAGAAGCCAAAAATAAAACACCAGGGAATGATACAGAAAAACAAACAATTAATTAACTGATAACATGTTGCGAAAATATGGATAAGGAGATAGGGGAGTGAGAATAACTGGAGAAGTGAGACAATGGTGGGTCCAATCACAAAAATGAGAACATCAAATGAAAACATTGGCAGATCAGTTGAAATGCTTCGTTACATCAAAATCCGAATCGGCCTCACAGAACCAACCCAGACACCGTAAACTGAGACAAGTTAAGCCAGAATGGAGAGCTGTGCAGACCATGCTAGTGGAGTACTCCATAAACTGGGAGAAAGTGAGGACTGCAGATGCTGGAGATCAGAGCTTAAAAATGTGTTGCTGGAAAAGATAGAAAGAGAGAGAGAAAGAGAGAGAGAGAGAGAGAGAGAGAGAGAGAGAGAGTATGTGTGTGCGTATGTGTGTGTTTTGGTGGCGATAAATATGAAAATTGTTTGAGAGAGAACACACATGGAGGGAATTAGTTTAAATGAGAACAAGTGACAAGGGTTTGGGTAATCAATATAGAGACACTGAGGATTGTGCCACAGACAGAGGAAACGATGTAGTTCAAAATATTAAATTAAAGGCATTGCCAGACCCGGCAAAAATATAAATCGATTCTCAAAGAAATGATGGGATTTTGGTGTGAGGTGAGAACCGAGCCTTGGAATGTCGACTCAGATTTGCAGGTTTGAATTTGGGAGTGTCAGCAGCAGATTATTGGGATCATTAAGACTACATTTCATAGCTCAGGGTTCAAATCGCAGATAGAATAAGCCAGTGAAGTATATTCAGGAGACGTTAACAATTACAAATAGGAATGGTTCAGATATGGGTTCGGAATCAGCTCGTGGACAAAGGGATCACCATAGTTGTGACTCGTCTGTTTCAGCCTCAGATAATGGCCAGGGATGAGATGAAGTCAGAGGAACGAAATGGTGTTTGTAACCAGAACAGAAGACAGTGACCTCCAAGCTTTCAATATTGAACTAGGGCTGTGATACAATGAATTGTGTTCTATAGCTGAAACTGAGTAGGTCAACCGACAAGGCACAGAGAGCGAACGAAAGAAGGAAAGTCGTTAGTGGTGGTTTGGAGAGTGAATGTTTACACAGTAGAGTAAATGTAAAGAAAAATAATACAGTCACACATGATTAATGCAAATAATAAATGGACAGTGAAACTTACCAGGTACACCAATAATAGCCAGGGTAGGATAATAAAAATATTGAATAATGTAAAGTCCATATTCGATCCGCCATGGTAATGGCCAGGAATGATATGTAGAAAGAATCCATACATAATAGGATAAACTCCTGTCCATTGTTGTTACATTCCAGTCTAAAGTTCTCAGAGGCAGATCTCCCATTCCCCTGTCTCTGCAGCTGCTGATCCCTGTGAGTGCTGTCGGTGATACACCCACTCATACTATGGGATAACACATTTAACGGTGTCCATTTTATCATTAAAATATGTAAACCCTCCACTGGGATAAGTACAATCTCTGGAGACTGACATTCATCACAGTCACCAAACAAACAGCGTCAGTTAACCAGTTCCTTACCTCATTTTACACATCCCAATAAAGGGGAACATTTACTCAGACTGGACTGAGTGGATGACTGTTGCCGAGGGATAGATCATAAATCTTTCAATCTTTTTTAATCTTTCTTCCTTATATGTCGGAGTATTGCTGGAACATTGCTGGGATGTATATGTTCCATCCTGTTTGTAAAAAGGAGACATGGATAGAATGACAGATCAGTTGCATAAAATGCCTTGAAGGGAAGTTTCTAGATACTTGAGTAATGCTGCTCGTAGTTTGAAATGCCCTGGCATCAAACCATTTCATAACTTCGAGGCACCATTCAGCACATTGAAATTGCTGCTCAGGAACAGGGAGAAACAATTCTGTCCCCAAGTGCCTTCTATTGAGACATAGGAAGACATAGGCCTTTCGGCCTGTTACAGAGGGACAGGAGGAACTGATCAGCCTCTTGAAACTGTTACCCGTTCAGCTTCTCAGACCAGTATAACAAAAGCAGAGTCAGTTAACACGATTGCTTAGTTAATGAGAAATAAAATATAAATGCAACATTCTGACTTTGATGGTATTTTACAAAAAAATCAGAAAGATTTTCAGTCAATACGAACTGATTGGAATGTCAAAAGGCCATTCAGTCCTTCAGTTTCATTACACAGGAGCAGCTGGTGAGCACAGAGCTGTTAGAGCCTGTTACTCAGGAGCAGCAGGAGGAGGGCACACAGATATTGCAGACAGTTACTCAGGAGCAGCAGGGGTGAGCACACAGCTATTGCAGCCTGTTACGCAGGGGCAGCAGGAGGAGGGCACACAGCTATTGGAGCCTGTTACTCAGGGGCAGCAGGAAGAGGGCACACAGCTATTGGAGCCTGTTACTCAGGGGCAGCAGGAGCAGAGCACACAGCTATTGGAGCCTGTTACTCAGGGGCAGCAGGAGGAGAGCACACTGCTATTGGAGCCTATGACTCAGGAGCATCAGGAGGAGAGCACATCTATTGGAGCCTGTTAATCAGGTACAGTAGGAGTACAGCACACAACTATTGGAGCCTGTTGCTCAGGAGCAGCAGAGTATGAGCACACAGGTATTGGAGACTGTTACTGAAGGGAAGCAGGAGGAAGGCACACAGGTACTGGAGCCTGTTACTCAGGAGCAGCAGGAGGAGGGCACATAGCTATTGGAGCATGTTACTCAGGAGCAGCAGGAGGAGAGCACAGCGCTATTGGAGCATGTTACTCAGGAGCAGCAGGAGGAGGGCACACAACTATTGGAGGCTGTTACTCAGGAGCAGCAGCAGGAGGGCACACAAATATTGGAGGCTGTTACTCAGGAGCAGCAGGAGGAGAGCACAGCGCTATTGGAGCATGTTACTCAGAAGCAGCAGGAGGAGGGCACACAACTATTGGAGGCTGTTACTCAGGAGCAGCAGGAGGAGAGCACATAGCTATTGGAGCCTGTTACTCAGGAGCAGCAGGAGGAGGGGACACAGGTATTGGAGCCTGTTACTCTGGGGGAAGCAGGAGGAAGGCACACAGGTATTGAAACCTGTTACTCAGGAGCAGCAGGAGGAGGGCACACAGCTATTGGAGCCTGTTACTCAGGAGGATCAGGAGGAGGGCACACAACTATTGGAGGCTGTTACTCAGGGGAAGCAGGAGGAAGGCACACAGCTAATGGAGCCTGTTACTCAGGGGCAGCAGGAGGAAGGCACACAGGTATTGAAGCCTGTTACTCAGGAGCAGCAGGAGGAGGGCACACAGCTATTGGAGCCTGTTACTCAGGAGCAGCAGGAGGAGGACACACAACTATTGGAGGCTGTTACTCAGGGGCAGCAGGAGGAGGACACACAGGTATTGGAGCCAATGACTCAGGAGCAGCAGGAGGAGGGCACACAGGTTTTGGAGCCTGTTACTCAGGAGCACCAGGGTGTAGCGCAAAGCTATTGGAGCCTGTTACTCAGGAGGACGGCACACAGCTATTGGAGGGTGTTCCTCAGGAGCAGCACGAGGAGGGCATACAGGTATTGGAGCCTGTTACTCAGGAGCAGCAGGAGGAGAGCACACAGGTATTGGAGCCTGTTACTCAGGAGCAGCAGGAGGAGGGTACACAACTATTGGACCCTGTTACTCAGGGGCAGCAGGAGGAAGGCACACAGGTATTGAAGCCTGTTACTCAGGAGCAGCAGGAGGAGGTCACACAGCTATTGGAGCCTGTTACTCAGGAGCAGCACGAGGAGGGCACACAACTATTGAAACCTGTTACTCAGGAGCAGCAGGAGGAGGGAACACAACTATTGGAGCCTGTTACTCAGGAGCAGCAGGAGGAGAGCACACTGGTATTGGGGCCTGTTACTCAGGAGCAGCAGGAGGAGGGCACACAGGTATTGGGGCCTGATACTCAGGAGCAGCAGGAGGAGGGCACACAGGTATTGGAGCCTATTACTCAGGGACAGCAGGAGGGCAGCGCACAACTATTGAAACCTGTTACTCAGGAGCAGCAGGAGGAGGGCACACAACTATTGGAGCCTGTTACTCAGGAGCAGCAGGAGGAGGGCACACAACTATTGGAGCCTGTTACTCAGGAGCAGCAGCAGGAGAGCACACAACTATTGGAGCCTGTTACTCAGGGGCAGCAGGAGGAGAGCACACTGCTATTGGAGCCTATGACTCAGGAGCAGCAGGAGGAGAGCACATCTATTGGAGCCTATTAATAAGGGACAGTAGGAGCACAGCACAAAACTATTGGAGCCTGTTACTCAGGAGCCGCAGAGTATGAGCACACAGGTATTGGAGACTGTTACTGAAGGGCAGCAGGAGGAAGGCACACAGGTATTGGAGCCTATTACTCAGGAGCAGCAGGAGGAGGGCACACAACTATTGGAGGCTGTTACTCAGGAGCAGCAGGAGGAGAGAACAGCGCTATTGGAGCATGTTACTCAGGAGCAGCAGGAGGAGGGCACACAACTATTGGAGGCTGTTACTCAGGAGCAGCAGGAGGAGAGCACAGAGCTATTGGAGCCTGTTACTCAGGTGCAGCAGGAGGAGGGCACACAACTATTGGAGCCAATTACTCAGCAGCAGCAGGAGGAGAGCACACAGCTATTACAGGCTGTTACTCAGGGGCAGCAGGAGGAGGGCACACAACTATTGGAGGCTGTTACTCAGGAGCAGCAGGAGGAGAGCACATAGCAATTGGAGCCTGTTACTCAGGAGCAGCAGGAGGAGGGGACACAGGTATTGGAGCCTGTTCCTCTGGGGGAAGCAGGAGGAAGGAACACAGGTATTGAAGCCTGTTACTCAGGAGCAGCAGGAGGAGGGCACACAGCTATTGGAGCCTGTTACTCAGGAGCAGCAGGAGGAGGGCACACAACTATTGGAGGCTGTTACTCAGGGGCAGCAGGAGGAAGGCACACAGCTATTTGAGCCTGTTACTCAGGGGCAGCAGGAGGAAGTCAAACAGATATTGAAGCCAGTTACTCAGGAGCAGCAGGAGGAGGGCGCACAGCTATTGGAGCCTGTTACTCAGGAGCAGCAAAAGGAGGGCACACAACTATTGGAGGCTGTTACTCAGGGGCAGCAGGAGGAGGACACACAGGTATTGGAGCCTATGACTCAGGAGCAGCAGGAGGAGGGCACACAGCTATTGGAGCCTGTTAATCAGGGGCAGCAGGAGGAGAGCACATAGGTATTGGAGCCTGTTACTCAGGAGCAGCAGGAGGAGGGCACATAGCTATTGAAGCCTGTTTCTCAGGAGCAGCAGGAGGAGGGCACACAGGTATTGGAGCCTGTTACTCAGGAGCAGCAGGGTGTAAGCGCACAGCTATTGGAGCCTGTTACTCAGTAGGACGGCACACAGCTATTGGAGGGTGTTACTCAGGAGCAGCACGAGGAGGCCACACAGGTATTAGAGCCTGTTACTCAGGAGCAGCAGGAGGAGAGCACACAGGTATTGGAGCCTGTTACTCAGGAGCAGCAGGAGGAGAGCGCACAGGTATTGGAGCCTGTTACTCAGGAGCAGCACGAGGAGGGCACACAGGTATTAGAGCCTGTTACTCAGGAGCAGCAGGAGGAGAGCACACAGGTATTGGAGCCTGTTACTCAGGAGCAGCAGGAGGAGAGCGCAAAGCTATTGGAGCCTGTTACTCAGGAGGACGGCACACAGCTATTGGAGGGTGTTCCTCAGGAGCAGCACGAGGAGGGCATACAGGTATTGGAGCCTGTTACTCAGGAGCAGCAGGAGGAGAGCACACAGGTATTGGAGCCTGTTACTCAGGAGCAGCAGGAGGAGGGTACACAACTATTGGACCCTGTTACTCAGGGGCAGCAGGAGGAAGGCACACAGGTATTGAAGCCTGTTACTCAGGAGCAGCAGGAGGAGGTCACACAGCTATTGGAGCCTGTTACTCAGGAGCAGCACGAGGAGGGCACACAACTATTGAAACCTGTTACTCAGGAGCAGCAGGAGGAGGGAACACAACTATTGGAGCCTGTTACTCAGGAGCAGCAGGAGGAGAGCACACTGGTATTGGGGCCTGTTACTCAGGAGCAGCAGGAGGAGGGCACACAGGTATTGGGGCCTGATACTCAGGAGCAGCAGGAGGAGGGCACACAGGTATTGGAGCCTATTACTCAGGGACAGCAGGAGGGCAGCGCACAACTATTGAAACCTGTTACTCAGGAGCAGCAGGAGGAGGGCACACAACTATTGGAGCCTGTTACTCAGGAGCAGCAGGAGGAGGGCACACAACTATTGGAGCCTGTTACTCAGGAGCAGCAGCAGGAGAGCACACAACTATTGGAGCCTGTTACTCAGGGGCAGCAGGAGGAGAGCACACTGCTATTGGAGCCTATGACTCAGGAGCAGCAGGAGGAGAGCACATCTATTGGAGCCTATTAATAAGGGACAGTAGGAGCACAGCACAAAACTATTGGAGCCTGTTACTCAGGAGCCGCAGAGTATGAGCACACAGGTATTGGAGACTGTTACTGAAGGGCAGCAGGAGGAAGGCACACAGGTATTGGAGCCTATTACTCAGGAGCAGCAGGAGGAGGGCACACAACTATTGGAGGCTGTTACTCAGGAGCAGCAGGAGGAGAGAACAGCGCTATTGGAGCATGTTACTCAGGAGCAGCAGGAGGAGGGCACACAACTATTGGAGGCTGTTACTCAGGAGCAGCAGGAGGAGAGCACAGAGCTATTGGAGCCTGTTACTCAGGTGCAGCAGGAGGAGGGCACACAACTATTGGAGCCAATTACTCAGCAGCAGCAGGAGGAGAGCACACAGCTATTACAGGCTGTTACTCAGGGGCAGCAGGAGGAGGGCACACAACTATTGGAGGCTGTTACTCAGGAGCAGCAGGAGGAGAGCACATAGCAATTGGAGCCTGTTACTCAGGAGCAGCAGGAGGAGGGGACACAGGTATTGGAGCCTGTTCCTCTGGGGGAAGCAGGAGGAAGGAACACAGGTATTGAAGCCTGTTACTCAGGAGCAGCAGGAGGAGGGCACACAGCTATTGGAGCCTGTTACTCAGGAGCAGCAGGAGGAGGGCACACAACTATTGGAGGCTGTTACTCAGGGGCAGCAGGAGGAAGGCACACAGCTATTTGAGCCTGTTACTCAGGGGCAGCAGGAGGAAGTCAAACAGATATTGAAGCCAGTTACTCAGGAGCAGCAGGAGGAGGGCGCACAGCTATTGGAGCCTGTTACTCAGGAGCAGCAAAAGGAGGGCACACAACTATTGGAGGCTGTTACTCAGGGGCAGCAGGAGGAGGACACACAGGTATTGGAGCCTATGACTCAGGAGCAGCAGGAGGAGGGCACACAGCTATTGGAGCCTGTTAATCAGGGGCAGCAGGAGGAGAGCACATAGGTATTGGAGCCTGTTACTCAGGAGCAGCAGGAGGAGGGCACATAGCTATTGAAGCCTGTTTCTCAGGAGCAGCAGGAGGAGGGCACACAGGTATTGGAGCCTGTTACTCAGGAGCAGCAGGGTGTAAGCGCACAGCTATTGGAGCCTGTTACTCAGTAGGACGGCACACAGCTATTGGAGGGTGTTACTCAGGAGCAGCACGAGGAGGGCACACAGGTATTAGAGCCTGTTACTCAGGAGCAGCAGGAGGAGAGCACACAGGTATTGGAGCCTGTTACTCAGGAGCAGCAGGAGGAGAGCGCACAGGTATTGGAGCCTGTTACTCAGGAGCAGCAGGAGGAGAGCACACAGCTATTGGAGCCTATGACTCAGGAGCCGCAGGAGGAGGGCACACAGCTATTGGAGCCTGTTACTCAGGAGCAGCAGGCGGAGAGCACACAACTATTGAAACCTGTTACTCAGGAGCAGCAGGAGGAGGGCACACAACTATTGGAGCCTGTTACTCAGGAGCAGCAGGAGGAGGGAACACACCTATTGGAGCCTGTTACTCAGGAGCAGCAGGAGGAGGGCACACAGGTATTGAAACTTGTTACTCAGGAGAAGCAGGAGGAGGGAACACAACTATTGGAGCCTGTTACTCAGGAGCAGCAGGAGGAGAGCACACAGGTATTGGGGCCTGTTACTCAGGAGCAGCAGGAGGAGGGCACACAGGTATTGGAGACTGTTACTCAGGGGCAGCAGGAGGAAGGCGCACAGGTATTGAAGCCTGTTACTCAGGAGCAGAAGGAGGAGGGCACACAGGTATTGGAGCCTGTTACTCAGGAGCAGCAGGAGGAGGGCACACAACTATTGGAGGCTGTTACTCAGGGGCAGCAGGAGGAGGGCACACAACTATTGAAACCTGTTACTCAGGAGCAGCAGGAGGAGGGCACACCACTATTGGGGCCTGTTCCTCAGGAGCAGAAGGAGGAGGGCACACAGGTATTGGAGCCTGTGACTCAGGAGCAGCAGGAGGAGGGCACATAGCTATTGGAGCCTGTTACTCAGGAGCAGCAGGAGGATGGCACACAGGTAATGAAGCCTGTTACTCAGGAGCAGAAGGAAGAGGGCACACAGCTATTGGAGCCTGTTACTCAGGAGCCGCAGGAGGAGGGCACATAGCTATTGGAGGCTGTTACTCAGGAGCAGCAGGTGGAGGGCACACAGCTATTGGAGCCTGTTACGCAGGAGCAGCAGGAGGAGGGCACACAACTATTGGAGGCTGTTACTCAGGGGCAGCAGAAGGAGGGCACACAGGTATTGGAGCCTGTTACTCAGGAGCAGCAGGAGGAGGGCACAGAGCTATTGGAGCCTGTTACTCAGGAGCAGCAGGAGGAGAGCGCACAACTATTGAAATCTGTTACTCAGGAGCAGCAGGAGGAGGGCACACAACTATTGGAGCCTGTTACTCCTGAGCAGCAGGAGGAGGGCACATTGCTATTGGAGCCTGTTAATCAGGGGCAGCAGAAGGAAGGCACAGAGCTATTGGAGAATGTTTCTCAGTGGCAGCAGGAGGAGGGCACACAAGTATTGGAGCTGGTCAGTCAGGAGCAGCAGGAGGAGGGCACACAGGTATTGGTGCCTGTTACTCAGGAGCAGCAGGGTGTAAGCGCACAGCTATTGGAGCCTGTTACTCAGGAGGAGGGCACACAGCTGTTGGAGCCTGTTACTCAGGGGCAGCAGTTGGGTGTGCAAACAGGTATTGGAGCCGGTTACTCAGTAGGAGGGCACACAACTATTGGAGCCTATTACTCAGGAGCAGCAGGAGGAGGGCACACAACTATTGGAGCCTGTTACTCAGGAGCAGCAGGAGGAGGGCACACAACTATTGAAACCTGTTACTCAGGATCAGCAGGAGGAGAGCACACAACTATTGCAGGCTGTTACTCAGGGGCAGCAGGAGGAGGGCACACAGGTATTGGAGCCTGTTACTCAGGAGCAGCAGGAGGAGAGCGCACAACTATTGAAATCTGTTAATCAGGAGCAGCAGGAGGAGGGCACACAACTATTGGAGCCTGTTACTCAGGAGCAGCAGGAGTAGGGCACACAACTATTGGAGCCTTTTACTCAGGATCAGCAGGAGGAGAGCACACAGGTATTGGGGCCTGTTACTCAGGAGCAGCAGGAGGAGGGCACATAGCTATTGGATCCTGTTACTCAGGAGCAGCAGGAGGAGGGCACACAGGTATTGGAGCCTGTTGCTCAGGTGCAGCAGGAGGAAGGCACACAGGTATTGAAGCCTGTTACTCAGGAGCAGCAGGAGGAGCGCACACAGCTATTGGAGCCTGTTACTCAGGAGCCGCAGGAGGAGGGCACACAACTATTGGAGGCTGTTACTCAGGCGCAGCAGGAGGAGGGCACACAGGTATTGGGGCCTGTTACTCAGGAGCAGCAGGAGGAGGGCACACAGGTATTGGAGCCTGTTACTCAGGAGCAGCAGGAGGAGAGCACAGAGCTCTTGGAGCCTGTTACTCAGGAGCAGCAGGAGGAGGGCACACAGGTTTTGGAGCCTGTTACTCCTGAGCAGCAGGAGGAGGGCACATAGCTATTGGAGCCTGTTAATCAGGGGCAGCAAAAGGAAGGCACAGTGCTATTGGAGAATGTTACTCAGGGGCAGCAGGAGGAGGGCACACAGGTATTGGAGCTAGTCACTCAGGAGCAGCAGGAGGTGGGCACACAGGTTTTGGTGCCTGTTACTCAGGAGCAGCAGGGTGTAAGCGCACAGCTATTGGAGCCTGTTACTCAGGAGGAGGGCACACAGCTGTTGGAGCCTGTTTCTCAGGGGCAGCAGTTGGGTGTGCAAACAGGTATTGGATCCGGTTACTCAGGGGCAGGAGGGTGTGAGCATGCAGCTATTGAAGCCTGTTACTGAAGAGCAGAAGGAGGACAGCACACAGCTATTGGAACCTGTTACTGAAGGGCAGCAGGAGGACAGCACACAGCTATTGGAGCCTGTTACTCAGGGGCAACAGGAGGAGAGCACACAGCTATTGGAGACTGTTGTTCAGGAGCAGCAGGAAGAGGGCACGCAGCTATTGGAGCCTGTTACGCAGGGGCAGCATGGGGTGAGGCACACAGCTATTGGAACCTGTTACTCAGGGGTAGCAGTAGGTTAGCACACAGGTATTGGAGCATGTTACTGAAGGGCAGCAGGAGGATAGCACACAGCTATTGGAGCCTGTTACTCAGGGGCAGCAGGTGGAAACAGGAACACAGGAACAGGAGCCAGTCATTAAACTGCTCTCGACCTCGACACAGGAACAGAAGCGAGTCACTCGACTGCTCGAGACTGGAACACAGGAACAGGAGGCCATCACTCAACTGCTCGAGACTGGGACACAGGAACAGGAGACCGTCACTCAACTGCTCGAGACTGGGACACAGGGATAGGAAGCAGTTATTCTCTGATCTGATTGTGATTCCCTCATTCCATTTTTAAGATATTCCCCTCTCTGCAGTCTCTGCTCCTTTTGATGGTCATGTTGCAGATGCTGTCACTACAGTCACCATGAATCATCCAGAGTGGGTCACCAAAGCATCTGGTCTTCCTGAATTTCCACAGCAGCTTAAAGCACAGCCTCCAGGAAACCGTCCCCAGCTTTTCCACTAACATTCCAAAACTAGAATTAAGTTAAATGTCACTCAAGTGCGAGTGAGAAGGCTCTTCTGGATCAGTAACAGTGCAAGCGATTCCTTGTGTTACTGAGCACATGATCAGTAGAGTGATTACCACAGGCGTTCAATTGATCGGCGCAGAGCAAGTTAGAAAGGTGTGCATCAAAACTGCTGAAAGTCCACTATCCAACATGAAGCACAGAGCAGGACACCGGGAAGTCAAATAAAACACACGCTATGCTTTTTGAACATTGTTTCTAAGCTGCTTAATGTTGGAAGCTGATGCTCAGTTTAAATACCAACAGTTTATATAGCAACAAATGGGAGGGATTTGGGAAATAGACTGATGGAGAGAGACTCAGAGTCAGTGTTGCAGAAGGATGTGTTCGCATGTTTAAAAATGCTGAAGTGAAGACATTTCGATAGCATCAAATAACATAGGCTGGTATTTCCGGCAATGGTGAAGTAATAGTATACTGGTGTGAGTTCAGACAGAATCATAGACTCTCGGGGATGTACAGCACAGAAACAGACCCTTCAATCTAACTTGTCCATGCCGATGGGATATCCCAAATTAAACTAGTCCCATTTGCCAGCACTTGGCACATTTCGATGTAAACCCTTCCTCTTCATGTACCCATCCAAATGCCTTTTAAATGTAATCATAACAGGCACCACCAGCTCCACTGGTAGCTCATTCCACACATGCACCATTCTGTATTAGAAAATGTTGGTCCTTGGGTCTCACCTGAAATCCATGCCCTCTGGTTTTGCGAAAGAGATATGCCTATTAACCCTGTATATGCCTCTCATACTCCAAGGAAAATCACTCCAACCTACTCACTCTCTCCCAATAGCTCAAATCCTGGCAACATCCTTGTAAATCTTTTCTGTCTCCCTTCAAGTTTCACAATATCTTTCTGATAGGAGGGAGACAAGAATTGAATACAATACTCCAAAATAACCGAATGAATGTGCTGTACAGCAGCAGCATGGCCTCCCAATTCATATAGTCAAAGCACTGACCAATGGCAAGCATGCCAAATGGCTTCTACCGAATTCTATCGAACTGTAACACAACTTTCAAGGAATTTTGAAACTACACTCCAAAACCTTTTTGTTCAGCAACACTCCACAGGACCTCACCATTAAGTGTCTACATCCTGCCCTGATTTGCATTTCCAAAATGCAGTGCCTCACATTTATCTGCACTAAACACCATTCGCTGCTCCTCAGCCGATCAGCCCACCTGATCAAGATCTCGTTGTACTCTGATGAAAACCTTCTGTGTGTCCACAACAACATCAGTTTTGGTGTCATTTGCAAACTAACCAACTATCGCTGCTGTGTTCACATCCAAATGATCTATATAAATCATGAAAAACAGTGGACCCAGCACTGATACTTGTCGCACACCAAAGGTTACAACCCACCAGTTCGAAAAGCAATCCTCCATCACCACCCTCTATCTCCTACCTTCGAGCCAATTTTGTATCCACATGTCTAGTTTTCCATGTGCATTCCATGTGAACTAACCTAGTTAACCAGTCTACCATGTAGAACGTTGTCAAATGCCTTAATGAAGTCTATATCGCAAGGTGCACCTCTGCCTCAATGAATCCTCTTCGTCAGTTTCTTCACAAAATCTCAGTCAATTTCGTGAGACACCATTTCCTTTACTTAAAGCTACGTTGACGATTCCGTATCAGTCCTTGCCATTCAAAATACATGCAGACCTTGTGCCTCATAATCCATACCAACAACTTGCCCATAACTGACGTCAGGTTCATTGGCTTTCCCTTACTATCCTTCTTAATGTTTTTAAAGTAATGACATCACGTTATCAAACCTCCTATCTTCTGGCACCTCACCTGTGACAATCAATGATACAAGTATCTCAGCATGTGACCCAACAATCCCTTCCCTAGCTTCCCACAGAGCTCGAGGTGACAGCTTATCAGGTCCTGGGGACTTTTCCATCTTTACAGGCTTTACGAACTCCAGCATCTCTTCCTCTCTATTACAGATACTTTTCAAGATGTCACTGTTAATTTCGGAAGTTCCTTAGCTTCCATCTCCTTCTGCACAGTAAATACTGATGCAAGGTGCTTGTTTAGTATCGCCTCCATCTCCTGTTGTTCTGCACATCGGAAGCCTTGCTGATCTTTAAGTGACCCAAAACTCTCCCGTGTTACTCTTTCGTCCTTAATGTGTTTGTACAGTACCTTTGAATTCTCCTTAACCCTATTTGTCAAAGCTATCTCAAGCCCCCTTTATGGCCTCCGGATTTCCCTTTTAATTATACTTCTACTGGCTATAGACTCTTCTCGACAGTCACTTTAAATCTGGAATTCAGAGGCTGATGACGATGATATATCTAGTTTTGATTATTTGAAATACCCAACTAGTTCGCTGATGCCCTTGAAGGAAGCAAACAGCCACCCTTACCTGGTCTAGGTTACATGTGACTCCAGACCCACAACAATATGGTTAACTGTAAACTGCCTCTTGGCAATTAGTGATGGGTAATAAATGCAGGCTAAGCCAGTTATACTCTCATCCCGTGAATGAATACTGTAAAAACATCGACTCCTGATATCCTTATATGACATTGGCATCCCTCTTACCCGTGACCAGGCCATCAATTTCTCCAATCCGCCAGCATTCCTTACAACTTCCAGCCTTACCCCTCACCCTAAAAGGGGCATACTGTCTCTGGGCTCTTGATATCTCATTTTTGAAGGCTTCCCACTTCTGAGCTGGCCCCTTATCTGTGAATATCGATTCCAATCCAGTTTGGAAGTTAGAGTCATAGTGTCATAGAGATGTGCAGCATGGAAACAGACCCTTCGGTCCACCTCATCCATGCCGACTAGATATCCCAACCCAATCCAATCCCACCTGGCAGCGTCCTGCCCATTTCCCTCCAAACCCTTCCTATTCATGCAGTCATCCAAATACCTCTTAAATGTTGCAATCGTACCAACTTCCATCACTTCCTCTGACAGCTCAGTCCATACACGTACCACACTCTGTGTGAAATATGGTCCCTTCAGTCACATTTATATCCTTCCCCTCTCACCCCAAACCTATACCCTCTCGTTCTGGACATCTCAGACCTCAGGCAAAAGACTTTGTCCATTTACCCTATCCAAGTTCTTGCCTAATATAATCAAATTAGACTTTCTCCAATTTAAAAAAATATCTTTTAGATCCAATTTATCCTTTTCCATCTCTGTTTTAAAACTAATAGAATTATGATTACTTGTTCCAAAGTGCTTCCCCACTGATAACTCAATCTCCTGCCCTACCTTATTTCCCAAGGGTAGGTCAAGTTTATGTTCTTCTCTGTAATGGAGAGCATTGTACAAGCAACTGCAGCTTTGTGACTGTTAGTGGTTTCAACAGAATCTATGACTCACTGGTCTGAATCTAAGAATAATTTGTCTCAGTGACGTTTTCATTGAATGTGACAGATGGATTGTCTGTACGAGTCTGAGCAAGTTTCTGGTGTTATCTTATCAAACTCACCTCATTAACTACCCACTCCACCTCATGGTGTCCCTCTTATTCAATACCAGCCCGATTCTCACACCCATCATGGCTGGAGGTACTCACCATCGCTCGGATGCCCCTGGATATTCCGTGATCTCTGGCACTGGTGGCACCTTCAAAAGGCCAATGGGCAGACGGTTGAGCTTTCTTAGTTAGAAGTTGCCCTGCACTGTTTACCTTGAGCATGGCAGATAAGGGACAATTACAACACGGTTTTTTGGACAGGGGTTTGGAAGACCTAGTGGATGGGCTAGTTCAGAGTTAGACCATTCTCTTCCCAGAGGGACCCACACCACCAGACCCCCTGAGCATTGTCCGAGCTCACCACCCAGCTCAGTGCTGTATCTGCGTTCTGAGGAAATGTCCAGCAATACAGGACAAGCATCAATAACCTTCCCCACTCTGTCAGGGTAAGGGTCACTGTATTCTCTCTGATCCCTCGCACTCACTGTATATTTGTTATAGCACCGACCACCGAACTAGACTCATGCTCCACCACTCTCACTCTTTCACCTTCTCTTCCTCTCTCTCTCTCCTAATTTCCCTCCACTATACCACCCACACTAATAACGCAACATGGCCGTAACACTATGGACTAACTCCCTCCTGACACCTCACCATTTCCCCTGCCACACCTACACCAGAACTAAGAGCAGGGCCACCCTCTGCAACCTTCCCTCCCTCCCTCCCTTTGTACCATTCCAGGAGAAACAGCCTGCAATAGGACAGAAATGGTCAAGCCGGGTTGTGGAGTGCCCGATATCCGCTCCCTCATGCCACCACCACATGGGGAGGACCCTGCTACGAGTTGGAGAGGACCGGGATGCCTCGTGTGGAGATTCTGAAACATCCACATCTCACCAAACGAGTAAGGAGCAATGTTCAGTGAAGGGCAATTCTCACTTTAAACCCACTGGCAGTTCCGTTTCCCCCGGCACAACGTAGAAGCCGTGGCCCTGATGCCATCTCTCTTTTGTGTCGAGCTGGTATAAATGGAAACTCCACCATCTCGGTGGCCGGAGGGTGGGCTCACATCACATCGTCGCCATTACCTCCCAGGAAGGAAGCACGGAGGCTCCCTCCTATACCTCCTCCTGTAAAAAGCTCAAATACTGAAAATAATCTGTGACATTTACTGCTCTCCTCCCTTGTCCTGCCATGTCCAATAATCTGTCCTCATATATATCCAGCATCCTGTGCTCCTGCAGCCCTTTTATAACTGTACAGATATTTTATATTGTCTGTCAATGTTATTCCTACCAAAGTGCATCATCTCACACTGCTCTGCATTGATGCTCATCTGCAATAAAACAGAACACTACACCAATTTGTCACTGCCCTTTTGGAGTTCCACACTGTCCTCCACACACTTTACAATTCTTCCAGGTTTGGTTTCGGCAAGCAATGAAATTGTCCTAAAATCACTCTCCACTAATACTTACTGACTCTCTCACTAGTGTGAACAAGCACAATACAAAAACACTCACCATGAACAGACTGAAAAAAACTGACACATTCCAGAGTCCAAGTGATATATTGACAAAGTTACCGGAGCAAGAGAAATACTGACAGACACTCCATGTCTGTATTAGTGTCAGTGTATGAGTGAGTGTCTCTATGTCTCTGTATTCGTGTGTGTTTAACTGTGTGTATCAGTGTAGGGCGAGTCTGGAAGTCACTGTGGTGTTAATGTGATGTACTATCCCCCTGACATGAGTTTCTGAGGAAGGGGTACTCAACCCAAAACATTAACTTTCATTTCTGCCCACAGATGGTGACCGACTTGCTGAGCTTTCTGTCGCTCTCAGACTCTGCTGGTCTCCCCACCCCTCTGTACAGGTGGTAATGGAGGGCGAAAATCATAGGGATTCAGTTTCGGAAGGACAGAGGGAATGTATCAGCTCACAGCACCATCCAAACTGAGAGCACCATCAACACACATATACGCACACACACACACTACAAACACGCACACACACAGGCATGTACACACATAGAGCTGCACACAGACGCTCATGCACAGATACACAATAGTTATAGCCACCGCCACACACACTTACACACACACTACAAACGTGTGCACACACAGAGACACTTGCACACAGACATATACAGCTGCACACAGACACTCACATACAGATTCACATACCTATAGCCACCCTACACACGCACTTACAAATGCACACACACACGCGACACACACCGAGATGCAGAGAGCCACACACACCAGGAGACATACACACACCCATGACACACACACACAGGCACATAAAATGCTTACACTCATGCAGATATATATACATACATGCACACATACGCATGCACTCAGACAGACACACACACACACACCCGCAGAACACACACAGACACAGATTTCATTCGTTTCTTCATTCCAACCCCACACCAGAACTTATCCCAGATCCATCCTTCCAACTCGGCACCTCCCTCTTGAACTGTGCTACCTGTCCGTCTTCATTCCCACTATCCACTTCACTCTTTGCTCCAACCTATCACCTTCACTCCACCATCATTTATTTGTCGCCTTCCCAGCTGCCTTACCCAAGCACCATCCCCTTCCATTTATCGTTCGGCCCACATGGTCCACAAGCCTCGTTACGAATGATGAGATTATGCTCGAAATTCCAACTTTCATGCTCCTTGGATGCTGCCTGAAATTCTGTGCTTTTCCAGCACCACACTCTTTGACATAGACACACACGGACCCACAGACACAGAAACACACACACAGACACACAGACACAGAAACACACACACAGACACACACACACACACAGACACAGAAACACACACACAGACACACAGACACAGAAACACACACACAGACACACACACACACAAACACAAAGACAACCATGCTTCCCACGCTCGAAAACATCCACACTCCCCACACAGAGACACCCACACTGCCCACACACACACACATACTCACACACAGACAGGCATACACACTCAAACAAACATGCACACTAACACACATAGACACCCACCCTCCCCACAAATGCACATTTACTCTCATACACGGACAGACACACTCAGCCAGACACACAACTAACACATATGCAGACACGCAAAAAGCACATGTACGTACATACATGCACAAAGGAACACACAGACAGAAACACAGACACACACACACAGGCACACAGATACATACTGATATGCACATACACTGGCAAACAGACAGAGGCATACACACATTGACACATAGAAAACACCCTTACAAGCCCCCTACACACAGACACCCAAACTCCTCACACACACGCAGAATCACTGATACACAGAGACACACAATCACTCGCACACACACAAAACAAGCACATATTATCACACAGACACACAGAGATGCACAGAGACATGCACACACCGACACACACCAACACAGACATACAGGCATGCACACACAGAGGCAGTCATACATTGACACATGTACACACACAGTGACAAGATCCATTGAATCGGATTCCGTGAAAAACAGAAGCCGATGGAATGAAAAGTGCCATGAGAGCGAGAATATAACATTATATATGAGGAAGTTGTTTTCCAGACTCGAGGAGAGTGCACAATGCTGTTTCCAGGGATCAATATCTGGATATGTAGACAGAATTAGCATCGGCTGTTATTGTACTGCATCTTTTGTACAATGTTGCAAAAGCACAGGCCTTTTCTATAGAGGGGACAACTTCAAAATCCTCAATGATGCAAAACACACAAATGAGGTGAACAACAAAGCAACCGCAGAAACTCGTGTTACGTCATGGGGTGAACGCCCTGGCTCAACCTTTGCTCAAATTCGCTCTCTGTCAAATTCCTGAGCCAGAGTTTCGAACACTGAATGGTCTATGTTAATAAACACTGCTCAAATCTCACAACTTCAGTATTTAATACGCCCCTACATGTATGTCTGACAACAGTAATTGCTCCCTCACTGTGTTACTTCAGCACACGTAGAGAAAAAATAAACATGAGAACAACAGTCACGTATGTGACAGGGATTTGACCCGATGCACACCTCTTCCCACCCTACCTCTTGCACACCTCTTCCCACCCTACCTCTTGCATTACACCTCTTCCCACCCTACCTCTTGCAAAAATGCCATCCCTTATTCCCAATTCCTCCGCCTCTGCCGGACCTGTTCCAAGGAGGACCAGTTCCACCACAAAACACACAAGATGGCCTCCTTCTTTAGAGACCGCAATTTCCCTTCCCACGTGGTTAAAGATGCCCTCCAATGCATCTCATCTACATTCCGCACCTCCGCCCTCAGACTCCAACCTTCCAACCGTAACAAGGACAGAACGCCCCTGGTGCTCACCTTCCACCTTACAAACCTTCGCATAAACCAAATCATCCGCCGTCATTTCTGCCACCTCCAAACAGACCCCACCACCAGGGATATATTTCCCTCCCCACCCCTTTCCGCCTTCCACAAAGACCGTTCCCTCAGTGACTACCTGGTCAGGTCCACACCCCCCTACAACCCACCCTCCCATTCTGGCACTTTCCCTGCCGCCTCAGGAACTGGAAAACCTGCGCCCACACCTCCTGCCTCACCTCTCTCCAAGGCCCTAAAAGAGCCTTCCACATCCATCAAAGTTTTATTTGCACATCCACTAATATCATTTATTGTATCCGTTGCTCCCGATGCAGTCTCCTCTACATTGGGGAGACTGGGCGCCTCCTAGCAGAGCGCTTTAAGGAACATCTCCGGGACACCCGCACCAATCAACCACACCGCCCTGTGGCCCAACATTTCAACTCCCCCTCCCACTCTGCCGAGTACATGGAGGTCCTGGGCCTCCTTCACCGCCGCTCCATCACCACCAGAGGCCTGGAGGAAGAACGCCTCATCTTCCGCCTCAGAACACTTCAACCCCAGGGCATAAATGTGGACTTCAACAGTTTCCTCATTTCCCCGTCCCCCACCTCGCCCTAGTTCTAAACTTCCAGATCAGCACTGTCCCCATGACATGTCTGGACTTGTCCTACCTGCCTAGCTCCTTTTCCACCTATCCACTCCACCCTCCTCCCTGACCTATCACCTTCATCCCCTCCCCCAATCACTCATGGTATTCTACGCTACATTCTCCCCACCCCCACCCTCCTCTAGCCTCCTCCACGCTTCAGGTTCACTGCTTTTATTCCTAATGAATGGATTCTGCCCGAAACGTCGATTTCGAAACTCCTTGGATGCTGCCTGAACTGCTGTGCTCTTCCACCACCACTAATCTAGAATCTGGTTTCCAGCATCTGCAGTCATTGTTTTTACCGCCTTGCAGTTCTTCCCCAGGCTGTATCACACAGCAGGGTCCTCCGGTGAAATGAACAGCCGTGAATGACATGTGGTTCGGTCTGTCGGAGACAGCATTTCCAGACAGATACAGTTCCCTCTTATTAGAACAAGCAGCACTGATGATGAATAACCTCAGAGAGAAGCAAGCGATAGAGATTTACCGTGGACTCGATGGGCTGAACGGCTTCTGTCGGCACGTGAATGACGTCACCCGTCTCTGCCGTCCCTCTCCCTGTCTCTGTGACAGAGTGGCAGAGGGAGAAATAATGGCTCGTTTTTAATCCTCCCTTCCGCTTTGGACTGTCTGCAGCCCCGCAGCCCCTGGCTGTGGGGATGGTTCTCAGTGAGTGAGGGTTTCATACGGAGCCGCTTCATCTGGGACATTTGGGACTCAGATGTTAACTGATGCCCGATTGCAGCAAAGAAACCGACGGCTCTGAAACAAAAGCCTTTCTGCTGGATTGTTCTGTGAAGATTGATTCTGAACATCAAATGGGCAGCACAAAAATGCACTGCTTTGAATTTTACTGAGGGAAGAGAGTCCACAGCCCATTTCTCTCTTTCCCACCAGCTCAGCACGTTTTTCTCTCTCTCAAATAAATGATATTTGGAGGAAGTTCGCAATCAAAGTTGCTAAGTTCCAGCGGCGCTCTTGCACCTGGCTGTGCCCGTGAGAGGAAGCTTCAGAGCATATCCGCATTTACATCCCGTCATAATGCCTGCAAGTGGAGGGGAATGGCTGAATACTCTGCCATTAGAGACAGCTCAGTCCACGGGGATGGGATAAACAGCATCGTCCCGCGTGGGGACGTTCTGCCGATCAGACACAGTCCACTTTATCATTCAGATCATACCAGAGTGAGAACGCTCGAGAAGGCCAATCGGTCACTCGTACCTGTGCCAACTCGGGAGTTGCAAAAAATTGGTGAAAGTGGAAAGTGGATTTGTTCACGTTTCAAGTGTTTCCATGAAGCAGGAAGCAGAAGAAGATACACAGTCAAGCGATTGAGATCTGACTACAGGGGCAGCAAATAAGTTGTACAGGGCAGGGGAGAGCTTTGAAGTATTGAATTCTGGTTAATGGGACGATCATGCTTTTACGAGGCCACGCTGCTACAGAAGAAACTATGTCAGTGTCTCTCAGCATTGTGATGTCACAGGCAAAAGACGCCGTTACACTGCAGGAAATTCCTTTTTCCAATGTGATGGCAGTCCATATGTAAAGGTGTAGCTTATATATCGAATCCTTTCACATAAATAATTCCACTGCACCTCAGTGCGTTGTATTGTCTCCTTTCCACTTGACCTGTCATTGTGCCTGCACTGAAGTTGATTTTCTCTTTCTGCGTGTCTTTTACAGTCTGGATGATGTGATGCAGTTGTACTGACCCATCTTCTGACAGAATTTTCCACTTCACTTCAGCCCGCCCTAACTTCGCTATCTGATACCATTCCCATTGTTTAGATGTTAATCGCTCGTCTCAGATCCAGCCTGCCCTCACCCAAAATAAATGGAAAACTCAGTCACACTGTGATCACTGCAATCGAGGGATATATTCACTCTAAGGTCATTGATAATTCGAAGGATAAAGTTAGGACTGCAGATGCTGGAGATCAGAGTTGGTAGTGTGATGTTGGAAAAGCACAGATCAGGGAGCATCCGAGGAGCAGGAGTATTCAGGTTTCAGACTTAAGCCCTTCATCTGGAATAAGGCTTGTGAGTCGGGGCTGAGAGATAAAAGAAAATAGTGTGGGGTTGAGGGGAAATAGCTGGAAAGTAAGTGATGGACGAATAGGAGGGAGAAGAAAATCGGTCAGAAATAGCAGTGATGGAAAGGGTTGCAAGGACGGTGCCGAGTTGAAGGCTTGGGCTTGGGGGAGGGGAAATGAGGTAACTGTTCAAATTCACATTTATCCCGTGTGGTGTTAGGTTCCCAAGCCGGTAGGTGTAGTGTTCCTCCTCCAGGCGTTGGGTGGTAACAGTTTGGCAGTGGCGAGGTCCAAGACCTGTATGTCTTTGATGGGGTAGGAGGGGGAGTTGAAGTGTTCAGCCACGGGACGGTGAAGTTGGTGGGTGCGGGTGTCCCAGAGATGTTCTCTGAAATGATCTGCAAGAAGGTTTCCTGTCTCCCTGATGTAGAGGAGACCACACTGGGCGCAACGGATTCAGTAGATGACATTGGTCGCTGTAAAGGTGAATTTCTAATGGATGTGGAATGATCCATTCGGGCCTTGGCTGAGGTGAGGGGAGTGGTGTGGGTGCAAGTTTCACCCTTCCTTTGGTGGCAGTGAAAGATGCCAGGAGAGGGTTGTGGGCTAGTTGGTGGGGGGGGTGTATGGACCTGAAGAGGGGGTCATGGAGGGAATGGTCTTTACGGAATGTTGTCAGGGCTGGGCAGCGAAATATATCTCTGGTGATGGTGTCTGTTTGGAGGTGGCATCAGTGGCAGAATATGATGCGTTTATGCGGAGTTTGATGGGATGTAAGGTGAGCACCAGGTGGTTCTGTCCTTGTTGCGTTGAGAGGCGTGGCTTCAAGGGTGGTGGTGTGTGAAATGGAGGTGTTGAACCAGAGGGCGCTGTCAACCACGTGGGAAGGCAATTTGTGATCGTGGAAGAAGGAGACCAACTGGCTCTTTCTGAGGTGAAATTGGTCATCCTGGAAACATATGTGCTGGAGGTGGAGGAATTGGGAATAAGGAATGGCGTTCTTACACGAGATAGGGTTGGAGGAGATATAGACTAGATACATGTGGGAGTCGGTGGGCTTGTAGTATATGTCTGTAATTAGTCAGTTGCCAGAGTCGGTGATGGAGAGGTCCAGGAAGGTGAGGGAAGTTGCCAAGAGGATCCGGATAAATTTGAGGTCGGAGTGGAAGGTGTTGGTAAAGTTGGTGAGCTATGCAACCTCCTCGTTCGAGCACCAAGTGAACCCAAACATTCATCAATGTAGCGGAGGAACAGGTGGAGGATGGTGCCTGTGTAATTGTGAAAGATGGACAGTTCCGCGTATCTAACAAACAGGCAGGCATAGCTAGGTCTTACGTGGTGCCCATGGCTACCAGCGTCAATGGAGGAAGTGGGAGAATTGGAAAGAGAAGTTGTTGATTGTGAGCACCAGTTCAGCCAAGTGGATGAGGATGTCGGTGGGAAGGTACTGATTGGGATGGTGTGAGATTAAGAAATGGAAGGCTTGTAGACTTCTGTCATGGCAGATGGATTTGTACAGGGACTGGATGTCCACAGTAAAGATGACGCGATGGGGGCTAGGGAAACGAAATTCTTGGAGGAGGTGAAGTGCATAGGGGTGTCACAAATGTAAGTGGGAATTTCCTGAACTGGGAAGAGAGGAGTGTGTCGATGTAGGAAGAGATGATTCGGATGGGACAGGCTCAGGATGAGACAATAGGTCGACTGGGGCAGTCAGGTTTGTGATTCTTAGAAAGGAAGTAGAATCGGGGAGTGCGCGGTTTCCGGACAATGAGGTTGAAGGTTGTGGATGGGAGATGCCCAGAGGTGATGAGATTGTGGTTGGTCTGGGAGATGATGGTTTGGTGAGAGGAGGAGAGTTTGCGATCGTGGTCTGTAGGAGGAGGAGCCTGCGAGTTGGCACCTGGCTTCAGCTTTGTTCCTCTGTCCAACTCACAAGCCTAATTCCTGATGAATGGCTTATGCCTAAATCGTCCATTCTCCTGCTCCTCGGATGTTGCCTGACCTGCTGTGCTTTTCGAGTACAACACTCTCCACTCATTCATTATTACTGTCTCATTTCACACTACCAGGTCAATGCTGTCTGTTTGATTCTAATGCGCACTGTTCTCATGGACTGCGACAAAATCTGCCAATCTGAAACAAAAACAGAAATTGCTGTAAAATCAAAGGTGTGTTGGCAGCATCTGTGCAGATGAATCACAGTTAACGTTTCACATCCATTGGGTCCGTCTCTCCACAGATGCTGCCAGACGTCCTGAAATATTTCAGCAACGTCTGTTTTTGTTTGATTTTCAACATCAGCAATTTTTTCATTCTATTTTTCTTATTTTCTGCCAATATGATTTGGCTAAAGATTACGTTAAATGTTTTAAATATGACTGTGATGGAACGGCCAGATTCCACCAGCCGGCTCCTTTTATTTGGTTGACGTGACCAATGCCTTTCCACTTGGTCACCGCGCCCTACAGCTGCACTGCATATAAATTGACAAAATTGTGGCATTCTCTCGGATTGGTAATCAGGAGCGAGATTGATTGAAATTATTGAAAACTTAAGATAAACTGATAAAATACGGGATAGAAAACAGGAAACTGAAAGGGAAAGAGAGAACAGCGAATGATAATTTTTTGACAAAACTGAAATATAATTGCTCAAGAGTCAGAAAGTGCTTTCATCCACAAACATACCATAATATGGAATGTAATTTTTGGGACAACCAATGCAAACAGATTGCAAAATCTTATTTTTAAAGTCTTGCTGCAATTGTTTTGGTTATAATGAACGCACACATGGGATTCAGTGCTGTAATGATCTGCTAAAATGGAAAAGGAAATCCTTGCCTTCGAGGATACGTGTGGAATGTTCACTGATTCATCCCAGTAATGGCAGGACTGTCCTCTGGAAGCGTAAGAGTAAAATTATTCAATGTTCCATGGAGTTTCGAATGAGCGGTGAAGGGAATGTCTCCATTCACAAATTAATCATTCAGTAGAATTCCATACAGGGACCCATGAAATGATGAACAAGTTGAACAAGAACACGGACATACGATACACAATAGCTACGACAATTACTCTGTGAAAACTGTTGAAAACTGTGGCCTTTGGTGATGGCATTTACTGTCCAGACCCAGTCTGCACTGGAATGACGGGAGACACACTATGAAGTATTTGAACTTCAGTCACCTTTAGAAATAGCTGAGACTGACTCAGGACATGGGGATTTAGAGATGTTGGTCTTACAAACCTTTCAGACATTCCGTGGAACAATAAAGGAAGTGATATATAATTTCCGTCTCCATGGAGGCGATGTTCATGAACTGGATAGGTAGTAATTTACCTTATTGGAGTTTATAAATAGAGGCGTCATATTTACAAAGCAAAGAGTTCATTGAATAACTGTAAAACCTTTTGGTCACACTCAGTGGGAACATTGTGTGTAATCCTTGTCCTCATTCTCCACTAAAAACATGTGAAGAAGTCAGAAAGGGCACAGACGCTGTTTCCTGGATAGCAAGATATTAGAAAGCCAAGTGACGTTGTTTACTGAGACATAAAAATATCAGAAAGGATACAAACGGGATGATAGAATGAATGAAGGATTTTATTCACGAGATTTGGAAATGCTGGAGCAGAAACACGCAAGTTTGACGTAAACAAATGAGATTTTCACATAACGCGAGGTTTGAATGACTAAATCGGGAAAGTCCCTCTTTCGAGTGAATTAATACCTTTCGTTAGAGCTTGAAAACCATTAGTGAATGATTAAGAAAAGTTTGGATGAGAGTTTCTTCCACTCAATAGAGTTATTTAAATCGTGAACGACTTTCCAGAAGTAAAACGTAGAAGCTCACTTTAGAGTGTTTTAAAAGATGCACGAACAAACGTACAAGGAGAGAATTTACCATTGAGTGAAAGTCAGTGTGGTTGCGTAACAATTTCGAATTTGTTGACTTCAGACACAAAGATATTTCATGACCACGAACAACTGAATAAGACTGAGTATAACAAGTTCATGGATTGGTAAGGTGTGGCGTATTATTCAAGGTGAAACTCTGTAAATTGACCTGATGTCGTAAAATAACTGCAGACAGAAGTTATATCCACTTGGAGACGCAACACCTACTTTAAAGATTTGACCACACTCACATGATGTTATGTCCATTTCGTACATTCTTAACTCCACCCAAGAAATCCACCAAGAAGTCTCTGTCCTTTTGTATTGGTAACCCTCTGTACTTCTCTGCAGCACACCATTTAAGATAAAATATGCTCTGACTTAAATTTAATTCAATACAATATTCAAACGGTCCTATGTGATTTCTTTTTTTATTATCGCAACAACCTTTGTGAATTTGCAACAACTGTGGCACATGAAACCAGTTCAACATCTATTTTCCCGGAATCGAACGCAGTGCCCATGGGAAACGTTATCCACCTGCTGAAAAATCACCTTCTGCTCTCTCTCCAAATATGTCTCTTCACGTTTTAGATACTTGCAGTATGTTTGTTGATCAAGGAGTCATTATCCAGAAAAGGTCGTTTCTCAATCCACAAACACGGGTATTTTCCCATAAACTTGGCTTTGCTCAGCATCATCTTCTGTCCGTATTCCTCAACACGACGACAAATTGAACCTTCTCCATGTGAGGCTCAAAATTAAAACTTCGGTACAGCACACCCCACTATACTGGAACAGAGATACCGTGCACTGGTCACCTTCAACATAGGAACAACACATTAATGCTTACCCCCACGTTCCTGGTTTTACCTTAACGTTTGGGAAACCGAGTTTCTCTGATTCCATGGCTAGTAACGGGGATTATATGATCATCTTCACCAGTGGTTCAGTCCCCGAGAGAGGAAAGTGGTGAGGTACTCATTGTAAAGATGGGTAGATTGATGAAACGTACAATTTCATCTTTTGCCTTCACTAACCCATGAGCTTTTTATTTTGTTTTGAATCTGTAGAAATCTTAAAATCTTCATCTTTAACAGACTCAATGACAGATCTCCATTGTGTCTCTGGCATCAAATTTCATAGTGTAACCTCCCTCTGAATTCTTCCACCGCAGTCCGCTGTTTGGGAAGTGTGCCTGTTGTGGGAAATGCACTTCCCCGTGTGTCACCTGCTGCTCCCAGCATGCGCACTGGCAGTGCACTCATATTCCTTGCTCACTTGCTCACTGTGTTGCAGTGATCACACAGTGACTTGGTGTCGCACGGCCCAGGAAAATGATACAGATCAAGGTTTTTGCATTGTTGAGTTCAATTGTCAGTTTAGCCTTATTTTGGATTTTGAAATTGTCTGTTCTGTACACAAGTGCGTGTCAAAAACATCTGAGTGGAAGTAAGGTCTTCGGAATAATGACATTGAGCACTATGCACTCTCCTCCAGTCTGGAAAACAATTCCTCACAGGCAATTTTATAGACAATAGACAGCAGGTGCAGGAGTAGGCCATTCTGCCCTTCGAGCCAGCACCACCATTCATTATGATCATGGCTGAACATCCTCAATTTGTATCCTGTTCCTTCCTTATCCCCATAACCCTTGATTCCACTATCCTTAAGAGCTCTATCCAACTCTTTATTGAAAGAAAACCTCCTGCTGTCTCGGGTTCTGCATTCCGTTGACTTCAAATCTTCACAGAATTCAACAGACCTTGTTACATAGTCATTTCCTCATTTTTGTTCAGATCACTGTGTGCACAGTGTGACAGTGGGAATGCGCTTGCCCCACAACCCAGGGGTCAGACCATAGTATTGGAACCGTACTGTTTTATTTCTCATTTCACCAACACCAGGGAGAAATATCTGCTGCTCTGCATGATTTACAAAATTCAATTATTCATCAGGTCATAGCTGCGTGAGCGTTTCTGCCGAGGTGGCCGAGAGGTTAAGTCGATGGACTGCTAATCCATTGTACTCTGCACGCGTGGGTTTGAATCTCCCTCATCAACGGTTTTCAATGGTGCTGTTTTCAGATGATCACAGCTGTCGTATTGAAACTGGGATTCTGATCGTTATTTTATATGCATTGACGCTATTACAAAAATCTCAAAGAATAGTTTGAGCCTGTTGACTAAACGGCATTGAAATGTCGATTGCATTGGGATAATGAAAAGGAGCGCGTTTTTCTTTTTCAAGTCAAGTTGTTGTGAACATTTTTTTCGTATGAAAGACATCCAGGAAAATCAAATACCGAGAGCTGCGAAGTGCATGTTTATGCAAAGGGATTCTTAATGAATGTTTTGTCAGATGAAATCTGGAGGAGGTTGAGTAGAAGTAATTCATCCTGGTGAGAAGAGCACAGCGAGACAGCACAAAATAATGGAGATATTTCAAAATGGGCAGGGCGTGGGTTTAGGGGCACTGAGAAGTGGCTGGAAATGCACAGTGGAGAATTGCCGATGTGGGTGCCATGCATGGGCACGGAGAGACTTACACATTGGTCTCGTCCTCACCCCTTGCTCTCGCCATTGATGAATGCTGGACATAAGGCACAGATAAACACACGATGTGGGAAGCAAGCTCCCTCTGGTTATGCAAACACAGGATGCATCACATAGAACTATGAACAGCTGGAGAAATAAGCATGTTACCTATAGGGAGTGAAACTAAACTGTGGATCAATAACATCAGATTGATGCAACATGAACATGAAAAATGATTTAAAATGTAGGGTGTAGGTTTGCTCGCTGAGCTGAAGCTTTGATATCCAGACGTTTCGTTACCTGGCTAGGTAACATCATCAGTGGCAACCTTCAAGTGAAGCGAAGCTGTTGTCTCCTGCTTTCTATTTATATCTTTCTCCTCGATGGGGTTCCTGGGGTTTGTGGTGATGTCATTTCCTGTTCGTTTACTCCGGGGTTGATAGATGGTATCTAGATCTATGTGTTTGTTTATGGTGTTGTGGTTGGAGTGCCAGGCCTCTAGGAATTCTCTGGCGTGTCTTTGCTTAGCCTATCCCAGGATAGATGTGTTGTCCCAGTCGAAATGGTGGTATTTTTAATCCGTGTACGAGGTCGTGTCTTTTTGTGGCTAGCTCGTGTTCGTATATCCTGGTGGCTAACTTTCTTCCTGTTGTCTTACGTAGTGTTTGTGGAAATCCTTGCATGGAATTTTGTAGATGACGTTGGTTTTGTCCATGGATTGTACTGGGTCTTTTAAGTTTCTTAGTTTTTGTTTGAGAGTGTTGGTCGGTTTGTGTGCTACTGGGATTTCGAGGGGTCTTAGTAGTCTGGCTATCATTTCTAAAACTTCTTTGATGTGTGGAAAGAACGTTAGTGTTTCTGGCTGTGTTTGGTCTGCTTGTCGTGGTTTGTTCTTGAGGAATCTGCGCACTGTATTTTTTGAGTATCTGTTGTTCTCGAATACATTGTATAGGTGGTTCTCCTCTGTTTTCCGATGTTCGTCTGTGCTGCAGTGTGTGGAGGCTCGTTGGAATAGTGTTCTGACGCAGCTTCGTTTGTGTGTGTTGGGATGGTTGCTGGTGTAGTTAAGTGTTTGGTCAGTGTTTGTCGGTTTTCTGTATGCGCAGGTTTGTAGTTCTCCGTTGTCCTTTCTTTCTACTGTGACATTCAGGAATGCGAGTTTGTTGTCGGTTTCTTCCTCCTTGGTGAACTTTATGCCTGTGAGGGTGTTGTTAATGATGTTAAATCTCTTTACTATCTTGTTTCGTTTTGTGATGACAAAGGTGTCATCTACGTAGCGGACCCACATTTTTGGTTTGATAGTTGGTAGGGCTGTTTGTTCTAGTCTTTGCATTACCACTTCTGCTATGAGTACTGATAGCGGAGATCCCATGGGTGTGCCGTTGGTTTGTTTGTCGACTATGTTGTTGAAGGTGAAGTGGGTGGTGAGGCACAAGTCCACTACCTTCTTGATGTTTACGTTGGTAATGTGATTGATGGTGGTTGGTGTGTGTGTGATGGTCTCTTCCAAATGTGTGGGAAGTGTTTCCTTTGCCAGGTCGATGTTGATGAAGGTGAACAGTGCTGTTATGTCGAATGAGATCATTGTTTCCTCTTCCTCCACTTTGGTGTTTTTGATGATTTTTAGGAATTCCTGGGTGGAGTGGATGGAGTGCTGTGACTCTTCTATGAGGTATTTCAGACTTGCGTGTAGTTCTTTCGCCAGTCTGTAAGTTGGTGTTCCGAGTAATGAGACTATGGGTCTGAGCGGGGCTCCTGGTTTATGGATTTTTGGTAGTCCGGTTCGACTTGGGCAACACATTGTTCCTGGGACAGTCTAAGCAAAGACATGCCAGAGAATTCCCAGAGGCCTGGCACTCCAACCACAATGCCATAAACAAACACATAGATCTAAATGCCATCTATGAACCCCGCAGAAAACGAACAGGAAATGACATCACCACAAACCCCAGGAACCCCATCCACGAGAAAGATATAAATAGAAAGCATGAGACAACAGCTTCACTTGGAGGTCGCCACTGATGATGTTAACTAGCCAGGTAATGAAATGTCTGGATATCAAACCTACAGCTCAGCGAGCAAACCTACACCTTAAACCTCAACCTGAGTTACAAACCTTCACAAACCTTGCGATTTAAAGTGTCTTCATACACATATCATTAATAGACTTTTCGATATAAGACCCGTCTGGTTGAAAGAAGAAGACACTCCATTTCAAGATGGATGACAACGTTACCAATTTTGTTTTGAAGTTGAGATTTATTTGGTCATTTTAAACAATGAACAAGTTAATTTTAAATAATGCAAACCACATTCTCTCACCTGGAATAAACGTGTGATTTCAATATAAACATTGTCCTTGCTAAGTCACAGTTACTCAACATGAAAAATAGGATGTAATTTTTATTAAGCATACATCAGTTAGCACCATTATCTTACTTCAGATTGACTGCGGTATGCACATGCTAAATAAGGTTTAAGAAAGAATGACTTTTGGAAATAATGATTCGGTGGTGACTAAAAATAATATTAGGTTGTCATGATACGGATATTCCACCAATGGCTTCTGTGGTAGAAATGTTCAGTGGGCAGTATTTCTATGATGGTATAGAAGTCTGTGTGCTGCCAGGGATGGGAGCTCCCACTTCATCTGGAGCGGCGTCTTTTGACGTGGACCAGGGAGCATTGTGACATCAGTCTGGGTGTTCCAACCACACCTGGAGCAGCTTCCATTGACATGGAGCAGCAGGGAGCATTGGCACATCCGAATGCAAGCTCTAGCCTCATTTGAAGCAGCTTCAGTTGGCATGGAGCAGGGAGCTTTGCGAGATCCATCTGGGAGATCCACTCTCACCTGGATCAGCTTTTAATGACATGTAGCAGCAGGGAGCATTGGGACATCAGAGCGATAGATCCAACCTCAACTGGACTACTTCTATTGACATGGAGGAGGGAACATTAGGACATCATACTGGGAGCTCCAACCTCTCAAGGACCAGCGTTTAATGACATCTAGCAGCTGGGAGCATTGGGACATCAGAGTGGTAGTTCTAACCTGAACTGCACCACTTTTACTGACATGGAGCAAGGAGCAATTGGACATCAGACTGGGAGCTCCAACTTCTAGTAGAGCAACTTCTATTGACATGGCGCAGCAAGGAGCATTGGAACGTCAGGTTGGGAGCTCCAACATCATCTGGAGCAGCTTGTATTTACATGGAAGAGGAGGGAAGTTTGGGACATAAGGCTGGGGGAAAGGATATTCAACTATTTTAATCTAAAGTAAAATATGTTTCAACACCTCAGATGTTAATTGATTTATGAAGAATCTTTCCGGGGAAAATAATTAATTATTTGGATAGTAAAGACCAGTCCTGCAAATATTCAACTCAGGAAAACGCATTGGTACAGAAAGAAATGGGAGTGATGTTTCATGTCTTTGTCTTTTCTTTTCTGGCCGACTCTGCACTGGATTACATCACTGGAAGGACGTTTTCACTCATTTCCTGCAAGTACGGACAGGTCATTAACGTAATCTAAAACTGAAAATTAATGGGAATATGCGATGTTATGATTCAGCTGGAGTTTACCTCAAATTATGGTGAAAACTTTTCAAAGTCAGTTGCAATTCCCTTGATCAGCAGTGACCTCATTGATTTGCTGATCAGATTGTGAATGGTCGTTTTTTATTCGGACAATTTGAAGTGAATCAATGATGGTGATTATCTTGGTTCTTTGTTCACCTTGTGGCTGTTACTGCTATTGCTCATGTCCTTGTTAACACCACAGCTCTGCAGCGTGTAAAATCTCAGCTTTGCATCTGGCCAGTGGTACAACCATTTGTATAGCTGGCTACGGATCAGGCGGTTGTTAGTTCAACTTTTACTTTGCGCAACTGCATTGTGGAGATTCAGCACACATTCAACCTAATCATTTTTGTTATGCTGAGGTGGGTAATATTTGAAATTTTCATCTCCACGAACGAAAATTCTTTCACTGTCTTCGACCAGTTAAACATTACCAAGAGCTGTCAGAGTAAAAATCACACAGCACCAGATTGTATCGAACAGAGTTAGTTGGAAGCACCAGTGTTCCATGCACTGCTTCTTCATCAGATGTTTGTCAACTGTTGGAATCTAAAATGGCTTTGTGTGATTATTAAATATATCCACCCCAGTCCAACACCAACACCTCCAAGTCATGGGTACCGTCGACACCACGAACGGTTGGTTAAAGTCCAGATGATCTTCCAAAAGATCGCGCATATTGACACACACACCAAGTTTCTGCAGAAAAACACCCATCTGATGAAGGAGCGACTCTCCGAAAGCTAGTGCTTCCAAATAAACCTGCTGGACTCTGCCCTGATATTGTGGATTTTTTAACTTTATCTACTCAACTCAAACACTGGCACTTCCATATCATAGACAGCATCAGTCATGTCCCACCGCTGTCAGAGAAGGCAATCCTGGAATAGCCTAATACATTGCACATGGGTATGTTTCGTTTTCAGAAACCAACACAATCAATCGCTGAAGCTCCTATGGATGAAAAGCACAGAAAAGAAATAGCTGAGACTCAGATTTGACAATATTTTGAAACTCTTTGGGAAGTGGAATCAGAGGAGAATGAAGGATTAACTGTCCGAAAGTGCAGAGAGGGAAGGCGCTTTTCCCTTCTTTGATGAGCTGGGGTATTGACTGATCTAAGGCATGAAACAGATTCCTGGTAGAGCTGCGCTCTCTGCATCAGGAACAAGAAGTTCTGATTTCCTGAACGGTAATGAAACACAGGCCACTCAGTTAAAGCTCTGAATACTAACCACTAGACCACCAGGGATGAGGGCAGAAGCCGTTGCACCGTTTCTTCATAACACAGTTTTTGGAATTATGTCACTGCAAATATGTTTCCCCTCAAAAATGATTGAATTATAGAGTGTTTACAGCACAGAACCGGGTCCCTTCATCTCATTTCCCAGCACTTGGTCTGTAACCTTGTAAGCTCTGACGTTTCACCTGAATACTAATTTCTCTGGAACGTTTTAATCTCGTAAAACACAATAAGTGGGATTAAAGTTTGAGATGGGAACTGAACCTCAGTTTTACCCATAGACTGAAGCACGCAGACACATTTCCCCAAGTGTGACACAGGCCTCGGGAGAAAACAAGCAGAAAGAAAGATTTCACCGACTTGTCTGATGTTGTCCCGAATCAGAGTTCAACACCAATGTCTGGTGACAGCAAAGAAAGGAAAGATTCAGCCCCTCCCGTCCCAGTGTTCTTTGCCCATTGTTTCCCCATTACTCTGTAGTTTATACTGCCTCACCTCGTTCTTGCTGCCAAACTTGATCACTGCTCACGCCCGCTATTTCCTGTCCTGCCAAACGGTTTGCCTCAAGTTCTTGTAATGAAAAACATGAATGACCTATTTCAAGCACTCTTCTAGTTTACAAGGACAGTTTTATCACCACTGAGCAAGCACATTGCCAGCTCAGAGAGAAGGTCTCATCCTTTAGAAACTGAAATGCAAAGATGATTGGATAGCCTCAGTATTGTAAACCAACCAACAAGACCGGAATAGGGCCGAGGAGATCACGCACAGAAGGATGGGAGAATAGAATGGCGAATTTCTTGGTGTCCAGGGTGATTTTAACAGAAATCTTCCCTGGTAGTTTCGTGATGAGGATTCAGTGATTTCACTGTCATGGCTTGTTAAAGGTTAACGTGTACAGTAATCAATATGAAATACTGCCTGATATTTCGAAGCAGAAGGATGATGTGCAGCAGACAGAATCGTTTCCCTGCATGACCTAATAAGAGAGCTCAGAAGAACCAGGAGCAGACATGAGAGCCAGGAGGAGACATTAGAAGTTGTTGGCGGATAGGATCAGGGTTAACCCTAAGGCTTTCCACAGGTATGTCAGGAATAAAAGAATGACGAGAGTTAAATTAGGGTCAATCAAGAATAATAGTGGGAAGTTGTGTGTGGAGTCAGAGGAGACATGGGAAACACTAAATAAATATTTTTCGACAGTGTTCACTATATAAAATGAAAATGTTGGCGAGGAAGATACAGAGATAATTGCATCTCGACTCGAAGGAAGAGGTATAAGAAATACTGTAGAGTGTGAAAATAGACAAGTCCTCTGGGCCAGATGGGATCTATCCTAGAATCCTCTGGGAAGCAAATGAAGAGATTGCCGAGCCTGTGCCATTGATCCAGAAATCATCATTATCTACAGGAATAGTGACTGAGGACTGGAGGATTGCAAATGTGGTTCTCTTGTTCAAGAAGGATAGTAGAGACAACCCTGGTAATTACAGACCAGTGAGTCTCACTTCAGTTGTTGGTAAAGCGTTGGAAAAGATTATAAGAGGTAGGATTTATAATCATCTAGAAAAGAATAATCTGGTCAGGGACAGTCAGCATGGTTTTGTAAAGGTCGTGCCTAACGAATCTTATGAGTTTTTTGACAAAGTGACCAAACAGGTAGATGAGAGTAAGCAGGTTGATGTTCTGTATATTGATTTCAGCAAGGTGTTCGATAAGATTCCCACAGTAGGCTATTATACAAAATGTGGAGGAATGGGATTGTGGGAAACATAGCAGTTTGAATCAGTAATTGGCTCGCTCAAAGAAAACAGAGTGTTGTAGTTGATGCAACATGTTCATCTTGGTGTCCAGTTACTAGCGGGATTCCTAGCATGTTGCCTGGTATGGAAGGAATGTATTATGAGGAAAGACTGAGGGCCTTGAGGCTGTCCTCGTTGGAGAGAAGATTGAGAGGTGACTTAATAGAGACATACAATATAATCAGAGGTTTAGATAGGGTGGACAGGGAGAGTCTTTGTCCAAGTTTGGAGACGGCAAACACGAGGGTCACAACTTTAAAGTGAGGGGAGAAAGGTATAAGACAGATGTCAGAGGTAGTTTCTTTACTTAGAGAGTAGTTAGGACATGGAATGCTTTGCCTGTAGCGGTGGTAGATTCGCCAAGATTAAGTGCATTTAAGTCATCATTGGAGAGGCATATGGACGTACATGGAATAGTGTAGATGGGATGGGCTTCAGATTAGTATGACAGGGCTGCGCAACATCGATGGCCGAAGGGCCTGTACTGCACTCTCATGTTCTATGTTCTATATGCTACAGTTCCACATCAGCAATGTCATCGGCAATTGCCTGACGTTCAATCAGTTTAAAACAAGAACGGAGGGGTCGTCAGGAAAACGGAAGGGGAATAGTGGTTTGTGAGAGTTAACTACATCCCTCGTGGAGCCAGGTTCAGTGTAGATACTGAATATCGGTTTTCCTGTTTACCTTGGTATACTGATCACTTCGGATCAATTGCCCAATATTGTCTGCCCTTTGTGTGCTGTTCTTTGTACATTGCACCTCGGTTCAGTGCTCTGGGGGACCACGCTTTTTAAAAATTTGGCACGTTTTACTCAGGTCTGTTTTGCAGCTTCATATTAAGGCCAACAATTTTAGGAACAAATAGTCACCATTCAGACCACCAAGTCTGTTCCACTATTGAATGGTTCCATATCTGATCTGATAAACTTGAACTGCACTTTCTTGCCTTTTGCCATAACGCTTGATGTCTTTGCACTTTGAAGATCTACCGATCTCAGCCTCATTACACTTAATGACACTTCCTCAACAGCCTTCTGCGACAAGAAAGTCCACTGATACAGAACTGTCTGAGAGAATAAATGTTTCTTCGTCTCTATTTTAATTGTGAGATCCGCATTCTTATACGAAGTTAAAAATCGCACAACACCAGGTCATAGTCCAACAGGTTTAATGGAAACAATAGCATTTGGAGAGCTGCTCCTTCATCAGGTGGCTGTGGAGTACACAGTGGTAAGGTACAGAATTTATAGCGAAAGGTTACAGTGTCATGTCACTGAAATTATACATTGGAAAAATACCTTGATTGCTTGTTAAGTCTTCCATTTGTTAGAATGACTATGTTAGGTTCATTTCTTTCTTATGTAAATCGAAAAACTTTCTTTTGACAGTTACATTCTCAGGTGGACTTTACCAGTTAGTGTCAGCACAGATAATATGTTGAAGGTGCTAGTCCCTGAGTGCTGCGTCTATGCCATAATGTTTAGACTGACGCTCATCTAAAAAAACAACATGGTACATTGCTGAAGCTGAGCAGAGGCGACAGCAATGGAACGGGTGCTGCACATCAATCAACAGACAGGTGTGCCCCTTCCCAGTTGGAGAACACTTCAGTGATCCAGGACATTCGACCTCGGATCTTCGGGTGACAATCCTCCAAGGCGGTCTTCGGAACAGGCAGCAGCTAAAAGTGCCCCCGCAGAGACTGAAAGCTAAATTCGGTACCCATGGTCATTGGGTTCATGTCACAGTCCAGGTGATCCCATTGCCCTATCTACAAACAGAGACCCTCCTACACACGAGTGTGCACGCGCGCGTGCACGCACACACACACACACACACACACACACACACACATACGTCTGTGGGGTGAATTTATACTTGCACAGTTACATTGTACTTTGCTCAAAAACTGCATGAATCCATGTAAGTCTCTGGTAACTCATTTTTATAAATTAGAATCAGTCTAAACATTATGGAACAGACAGCAGCACATGGGGGCAGACACCAGTTGTTAAACTTCACCTGAGAGTGAAACTTTAAAATAAAAAAGTTTTGCACTTTACATATGAAAGAAGTGAAGCTCACATGGTCATTCTAACAGATCGGCGACTTAGCAAACAATCAAGGTATTTTTCAATGTACAATTTCAGTTACATCACACTGTAAACATATACGATACATTCTGTGACTTACAACTGTGGACTCCACAATCACCTGATGAATGAGCAGTGGTCCGAAAGCTAGTACTTCCAATTAAACCTGTTTAACTATAACCTGGGGTTGTGTGATTTTCACATTTGCATACCCCAGTCCAAAACTGGCATCTCCAATTCATTCGATACGAGGTGCTCTAGTCACAGAACCAAACTTTCTGCATCCAACTTATTAAATCCTTGAAAATACCTCTATGTTTCAAAAAGGACCATTTTGTAGTACTGAGTCTCAGCAGGCAAAGGCAACTGATTTCAGCGTTTCTTCCCATTTGATTTCATCTCCGATATGAAATTCTCACTGACTCTGACACAACTGCTACCTTTGCTGTTCTGTGATGTCAGGAACTCATGTTCAATTTAAGATTTCCATAAGGAACAACAATATTTTTTTTCCCTGACTGGAAATCAACATTGGGAAATAGCATTGAGACAGCTGCATTTCAGCACTTTCGCACCAAGGACGACATATGTAATGCTTGGAACTTTTCTTGATGACTTTGTTTTTGCCTATTTTGTTCAGTTGAAAAATGACAGTTTTTGAGTTTTTAAAAGCATGGCCAATGGTCCTTCAGCCTATTGCATCATCATCAGTTATCAAACATCTGGCTTGTAAACACAGTTTCCAGACGTGACTCATCGCCTGGTGTGTTCTTACATTTCAAGTCTTAGTTAAATTGTTAATCAATTTCTTAAGGGCTTGAGTGGAACAAAAAACATCTCTGTGAACTAACATTTCTGAAAGACAAACTCTTACTCGGAGCAATTTGTCAGTTTTCCTCATGATGCTGCGGAAAATGTTTCTGCGCTGACATCTGAATTGGTTCACCCTGTTTCTTCCTCAGCTTCCTGGTAACGTTAAAGTTCGATGAATAAAACCTGGAATGGAAGCCTGACCTCAGGAACAGTGGACTTGTCTTTAATTTCCTGCAATCCCATTCATGCATGTCGCTAATAAAGGGGATGCTACCATCTTTACCCAATCCTGCCTACTTGTGTCTCCAGGACCTGAACAACATAGCTGACCCTTAATCCGAGAATGACGACAGTGTGGGAAAGCAGGCCATTCGGCCCTTCCAGTTGACACCATCCCTCTGAAGCACATCCTATCAGACACATACTCTGTACCTATTCCGTTCCCCTTCATTTCCCATGGCAGATCCCAGTAACCTGCACACCTTCAGACTGTGGGAGGAAACTCACACAAGCAAAGAGAGACTGTGCAAACTGCACACAGTCACACGAGACTGGGATCGAATCCATGTCTTCTGTGCGCGAGGCAGCAGCGAATCAGGAAGAACAACAAATGCTGTCCTGACCAGCGACATCCACACCCTGTGGGTATATCAGGAAGAACAAAAACATATTCACAACATGGACAACGGAACTTGCGTCTGCATGGACATGATTTGAACCAATCGTTCATCCTGGGTAGATGCAAGGACACCGATATCACAGAGAAACCAGGGCAATGCGGGATTCAATTACATGCTGAAGTGGAAACTCATTTACTCAGTCAAACTGGGGACAGACTATTCAACAATCCCGTGTGTGGGAAGGGCTCAATGAGCAGAAGAACCTCCACAGTAACCAGCAAGATTACATATCCCAGAAGGAGATCAATTAAACTGTCAATGCTGCTGTTAATCCCAACCAGCTGTCAGTTTCATAGCGTCAAAGTCATAGACTCAAACAGCATGAAAACAGGCCTTTCACTCCTACCAGCTCATACTGAACATAATGACAAACTAAACGAGTCGCATCTGACGGCTCTTGTAACTGCTGAGGGTTAATAATGCCCTTGTGATATTATTACTGCATTGTTAATATGAATGTCCAGATATAATTCTGTGGACACGGGTTCAAACCCTGGCATGGCAGATGCTGGAATTTTATTTAAATAAATACCTAGAGTCTAATGATGATGTTGAATCAGTTGTTGTAGATCTAATTCACTGATGCCTGATAGGGAAGGAAACTGCCTTACCTATCTGGTCTGGCTGGTATGTGATTCCAGATCCATAATATCGTGGTTGATTCTGATCTTCGCTCTGGGCAATAAATTATGTACCAGGCATGAATGAATAGCTTTTGTTAATTCCACTGATACTTTCCTATTCATTTATCGATCCAAATATCCTGTAAATATTGTAAATGTACTTTCATTCATCACTGCCTCAGGAAGTGAATTGCACACATAAACCATCCTCTGTTAAAAAAAAGCCTCTCATGTCTTATTTTAAATCCCTCTTTTCACTTTAAACACTTAAAGTCCCCCTCCTTGGAGAAAAGACAGTTACAGTTAACTCCAGCCGAACTCTCAATAATTTCTAAATTTCTATCAGGTCGCCTTTCAAACTCCAGTGCTCGAGTGAAAATATTCTCAGCCGATCCTGCTTTTCGTTATAAGACAAACCTTCCCCACGAGCCATACGCTGGTATACCTGTTCGAAACCTACTCCAGCTGAATAATTTCCCTGCTATTACTGGGCGGCAAGAACTGGACACAGTTTTCCAGAAGACGCATCACCCAATGTCCTATTCAACTTCAACAGAACGTACCAACTCCTACACTCAAAGGACTGAACAATGAAAGCAAGATGACATTTTTTTTAACCATTCTGTCTATATATGAAGCAAACTAGAATGAATTATGTACTCGCATTCCTGGCCTCCGTGTTCCACAACACGATGCAACGCCCGATCATTAATTGTATAAGCATACTAATATTTGATGTAGCAAAATGCAATACCTTCCATTTATCCAGATTGAACTTCATGTGACATTTTTCAGCCCAAAGACGCAATGGATTAAGATCCTTCTGGAATCTTAGATCACCTTCTTTACAGTCTCCAATTCTGCTGTCCTCTGCAAGCTTAAGAACCATGGCTTCTATGAGTTCTATTGTTTACTCATATAGGTCAACGATTTTTAATTATTTGTCGTGGCCATCATTTAGTTGTTTGCAAATCAGGTAACAATTAGTCATGTAGTTAACCATGAGGAAGACAACCATAGACTGCAGGGAGATTGGAAACAATTGGCAAGAAAATGTGCTGAAAGGAATTCAATCCAGTGAAGTGGGTGATAATGAATTTGAGGACGCACAATGAGAAAAGTGTGAATACCGAGTGGTTTAAAGTAATAAAAGAGAAATTGGAGTAGACATTCACGAATGTTTGAAGGTGATTGGACAAGGGATCAAGTGGTCTCGAGAGGTTGGAGATACTTTCTGTTCTTGACAGCAGGTGGGAACATAAGAGCAGGGAAATGATGCTGGAACTTCAGCAACGGCCTATTCAAGATCAATAGACAGGGGAATCAGATGGACGGAAGTGCGTACTGCAGGTGCTGGAAATCAGAATCAAGATTAGAGTGGTGCTGAAGAAGCACAGCAGGTCAGGCAGCATCCGAGTTGCAGAAAAAAAAAATAACGTTTCGGGCAAACGCCCTTCATCAGGAATAAAGCTGGGAGCATCGAGGGTGGAGAGATAAATGGGAGGACTAGGTCTGGGAAGAATTTAGCTGAGAGTGCAAGAGGTGGATAGAGATGGGGTTAAAGGTGATAGGTCGGAGAAGAGGGTGGAGCGGATAGGTGGAAAGGAAGATACACAGGTGGGACAGGTCAGTAGGCTGGTGCCAAGTTAGAAAGTTGCAACTCGGATAAGGTGGCCGTGGGAAGATGAGGAAACTGGTGAATACCACGTTAATGCCCTGGGGTTGAGGGTCCCGAGGTGGAATGTCTGGCGTCTGGTGGTGAGGGAATGGGGGTGGAGGAGACCCAGGAACTGCATGTCCTTGGGAGAGTCGGAGGGGGAGGGTGTGCTAATTGATGTTTTTGGTCATGGGGCGTTGGAGTTGAATGTTGTGGGTGCCCTGGAAATGTTCTCTGAAGCGCTCTCCGAGAATGTGTCTGTTGGCCCCAATGTAGAGGAGACCGCATCGCGAGCAACAGATGCAATAAATGACATGTGTGGAAGTGCACATGCACATTTGATGGATGTGGAAGGCTCACTGGAGCCTTGGAAGGATGTGAGTGGGAAGATGTGGGTGCAGGTTTTGCATTTCCTGTAGTGGCAGGGGAAGGTGCCGCGAGGGGAGGTTGGGTCATTGGAGGGCGTGGAATTGACGAGGTAGTCGTGAAGGAAACAGTCTTTGTGAAAAGTGGATAGGGGTGAGGAGGGAAATATAAATTTCCCTGTCACTGCAGGATTGCAAAACCTGCACCCACATCTACCTCCTCACCTCTGTCCAAGGCTCGAATGAAGGCTGCCATATCCATCAAAGTTTCTCCTGCACTTCCACACATGCCATTTCTTGTATACGTTCCTCCCGATGCGGTCTCCTCTAAGTTGGAGAGAGGAGATGTGTTCTCACACAACACTTCAGAGGATATCTCCAGGATACCTACAAGAATCGACCCCAGTGCCCAATGCCAAACATTTCAACTCCCCCTCCCACTCTCCCGAGGACATGCAGGTCCTGGGCCTCCTGTATCGCCACTGCCTCACGATCCGATGCCTGGAGGAAGAAAGCCTCATCATCCGACTCAGGACCCTTCAACCATATGGCATCAATTTGGACTTCACCCGTTGCCTCAATTCCCCTCCCCCTAACTGACCCCAGTTCCCACCTTCCAGCTCAACACCATCCGCCTGACTTGCCCCACCTGTGTATCTTCATTCCCACCTATCCACTCCACCTACTTCTCTGACACATCATGTTTACCCCCCGCCTGCATCCACTTACAGCAATCTCAGCTACCTTCTCCCCAGCCCCACCCCATTCCCATTTATCTCTCCATCCCATGTGCTCCCAGTCTCATTCCTGATGAATGGCTTTTGCCTGAAACGTCCATTTTTCCTGCTCCTCAGATGCTGCCGGACCTGCTGTGCTTCTCCAACACCACTTTAATCTGAAGGGGAGTCTGTTGATTGAGAGGGTTTTCGGATATTTTCTATTGTTGACCACAGGCTGTGGATGATAGCAGAACTTTTACAACCACCAGTTTAGGGAACAGCTAAAGTACTGTGCACAAGTCTGGTCATGGCATAAATCAACATTATTCCTAAAATTGTCAGATAAAAGATGGAAGGCTGAAGTATGCACCTTTGCCCATCAAGACCGTTTCACCAATGAGTTTGTCACTGATTCCTTTCCAAGTCAGGGTGCTATGCGCCTTGGAGGGTAACTTGAAAATGGTGGCGTTTCGTTGCATCTTCCAACCTTGTCCTTATAGTCAGTACAGCTGTTGAGCTTTGAAGGTTGTCAAAAATGCCCGAATGACTTACTCCAGTGCATCTTATAGTGGTGCACTCTGCTGCAATTGTGCCTTAGCGGTGAAGGGAATGAATATTGCAGGTGTTGAAGAGGGTACATTCAAGTGACTGCATTGTCGTGGACGGTGTCCAGTTCCTGAAGTGTTATTGAAGTTACACCCATCCAGGCAAATGGAGAGAGTTATATTCCACGTCCCATTTGTGCCTTGCAAACGATGTAGGATTCACAGAACAATGAGTTGAGTTTATAATCAAAAAAATGTCTCAAGAACATGTTATTGTTGTCAAAGTGTTTATGTAGCCAGCTTCTGTAAGTTTTTCCCCCCGAAATAATAGCTCTGTGGACGATTACACGGGGTAATTTGTTTACAGTAAAGTTATTAAATGTCAATGAGATATGATTAGTTTCTCATTTGTGAGAGTTATCATTACTCTATTTCGTCCTTGTGTGGACCAATCTGATTCCAATCGCTGTCTGATTTCAAGATCCAATTCCCGTCTGTGCTCGAAATTTCAACCGTTTCTTCACATAAATATCTCCACCTGCCTTCATAATATGTAAGGATTCTACAGGGGACAGCAGAGATTAATGAACATGTTGTCAACACTGGAGAAAATGGAGCTTCGTGGAATGATTGGTTAGGCTGGGATTATTCTCCTTGAAACAAAGGAGAGGGAGGGGACCTCTATAATCACATAATAACATTTATAAACGTTCAATATTCATGGGATCTTGACAGGGTAGTTCCGGGCAGGTGGTTCACCCTCTTGTATGAGGAGAGCACCAGAGGGCATGAACTCAGAATTAGATATTACCTATTTAATTCAGAAATGAGGAGTAATTTCTTTGGTCAGGGGCCAGTGAATCGGTGGAACTCCTTGCCGAAATTGTTGCTGAGGCTGCGTTGTTGCGTTTTTTTAAACTGTGCCAGACAGATATTTAACCAGAAAGACGATGAAGCTTTGTCGAGGCAATGCTGGAGAATGGAGTTGTGGATTATCAGATCAGCCATGAGTTTGTTCAATGGTGGAGCAGACTCGATGGGCTGAATGGCCGACTTCCATTCCTACATCATTTGGTCTAACGCCTTATTTTATTGATACCTTTAGAATTCTGAGGGGATGGAATGAAGTAATAGAAAAGGTTTCTCAAACTGATCAGACAGATCAGGAACTAAGCTCATTAGTTCATGAACAGGAAATGTGCTGTGGCCTGGATACAACAAATGGCACTGGGCACACCGAGGATGGGTATTTGCAGATGTTGTGATTGCTAAAGAAAATTGGTAGATCTAATAGTGTTGCCAACTTGGTGATCATGCTGGATGATGGATCGCGGTATGATTCACACAGCAAAAGGTTTTAAAAGAATGAAAGATTCGTTTCATTGGAAAAGTTTTCTGCGGTTCCAATTCAATTGACAGTTAAAAATACTGATCAGAACTTTGTGTGGAGTGTTACATTAAAATTCACAATCCCACTGGATAAACTATTGCACCCGATGTCTCCTTATTTATTCACCTTTCGTTCGATGTAAATTCATAGAAAGTCAAGATGGAATGAAAGGAGAAAAGAAACGTTTGCACTCCTTTTCAATTTCCCAATGTAACTTAGAACAGAATCAAATTGCTTTACTTCGACTTTGATGAGGTATCGATTTATCACAAATATCCGGTGCAATGAAGGGCAAGAGCAAGATTCTCCACGTTAAATGTTGCATTCAATTTTGCTCCGAATTTATTTCAGATTAAAGAAAATACTGATGAGAAAAACAGAAGGTTATACTACAAAACAAGATGGCAGTTTTGATGCTCAGTTACTTTGGCAGATTTCAATGGGTATCAAATGAATCCAACATCATGGCGATCGTCCTCCCATCTTTATGGCATGGGATTAAAACAGGAAATCGATCTCCAAGAGACGGGTCACTTCCTATTCATTATGGAATAGCTGTCCTTGACAATAGACAAAATCTGCTCAGATCCATTTATAATGATTCATGTGGAATATTAATAGAAATCTTTCAATACTATGAGTTTTTGTTGCTGAATCTTACTCAGCTGCATACGTTTCCGGTATTTCTTTGCATCTGAAGTCGTCCAAATTAGATATTGTTTCCTCGCACCTTCTCCCCCCTACACCCTCCTTTACACTTTTACCTGGCCATAGGCTATCTCTCTCCAGGTGAAACTCACTGCTTCTGTGTCTCTAAATGTGCCTTTCCAAATATTTTGGAAACGGATTGTCTGAGTGAAAGAAATTCTGCTCCCATTATGTCTTTGTCCCACATCGATGGTTTTGAAATCTTGACTTTCAGAAATTTATGATCTTGAAAGAGTGAATTTGCCACATATTTACTCTCTCCAAACCTCAAATACTCCGGAAAACTTCCATTCGGTTTTTCTTGGTTTCGTTTCAAATTTTCCAAAACACAAATAAATAAAACTCCATCCCCACTAAATGCCGTCAGCATTGTCTCCAATGTCTTAGCAGCCCAGTAAATGTGGCAGTGTCCTCTCTGATAGAATCTCCGATTCCCTACAATTCAGAAAGTGCAGTTCAGCCAATCGAGTCTGTCGGGAGACTCTGAACAGCATTTCAAACAGACCTAGCTCCCGTCTCTATCCCCGCAGGCCACTGGCTTGTGATTTCAAATAAACCTGCTGGAATAAAACCTGGCATCGTGTGACTGCTGACCTTATCACTGCGTTACCCATGGCTAATTCACTTAACTTACTGAATTCACTCCCTGGACATATCAGCACAATTTAACATGGCAAATCCACCTAACCTATACACTTAAGAGCAGTGCGAACCACTGAACAAATGTACCATCACATTGAACACTATCTGTATCATTTATACACTGGCAACTCCGCCTAGTGAAAGCAAGCTGTGCCCACCAACCCGAATTCAATGCATCCAAACGCGGTTCTACGCTGTACAACCTCAGTAGTTCTGCTGGAAATGTATCTATGCTCAGATCGGAATGGGTTTATTCTGTTTTCTTCCTCAGATTCCTGCTTTAAATAAACATATCAGTCAGGAACAACTCTATATAATGGTTTTCATTGCAACACAAACACAATGTGCAGTTTGCTGAAGTTACGTGTTTGCACTATTACTGACAATTTGTCTTCCCAGGAGCTGCAGTCCTTCCCCAGGTGATTCAGACAGCACTGTCCTTCCTGTGACATGTCCCATCGAGAATGGAATGCCAGCCATGAATAACCTTCACTGGGGAACAGAGCGACAGGTTTAAAACATTTACGATGCCCCCAGCGGTGAATTGAGCCCTGTGACAGGCGGGGACACTAACCACGATACTGTGGAGGACAACAACATCGAAGGAGGCCCTTCAGCCTGTTGTGGCCGCACTTGTCAAATACAACTGCTTAACGACCTGAATCAAGTTCCATCGTTTAGCCCAAAACCTTACATGTTTTGGCATCGCAAATTAACATCTCAATTTTTTTAAAGGTTAGAATGATTTTTGCCTCTCTGACCCTTTCCGCAAATCTGCTCCAACCTTTCTGCCTTTTCCCGAAATCTCTTGGCCCCAGTGTTCCATCCCTCCATCAATAACAAAGGCTTCTTTCAGTCTATCCTATCCATATCCCTCAGCATTTAGTACATCTCAGTCATGTCTTCTCCAATCTCCTCTGCTCGGCGACAAACAACCCCAGTCTGTCCAATCTCTCCTCACAACTGAAACTCTTCAGCCCAGACAATATCCCAGTGAATCTTTTGCAACGTTCCTATTGCGATCACATCCATGCAGTACTCTGAATTGCAGAACTGCACACAGTAATCTAGCTAGGGCCGAATGAACTTTTGTTTCCTATTCTGTTACAGTATGAGGGCGTCGCTGGCTCGGCAGTATTGATTGCTATCCATAATTGCACAGCGGGCAGTTGAGACTCAACCATATTGTCGTGAGTCTGGAGTCACATGGAGGCCGAGCATGTAAGAATGACAGTTTCATTACTTAAATGGCGTCAGATGGATTTGTTTTTTTTTCAACAATTGGACATGGATATATCGGAGTTATAAGAATCGTAATTCCAGATATTTATTGAATCCCAATTCTACCACCGAGCATGGTCGGAGTCAAACCCAGGACCCTGGTGTCTGAATTAACAGTTTAGTGTTCAGTGGTAATAGCGCTCGGCCATTGCAAAAAAGCAGTGAAACTGATCTTATCCAATTAAGTCGCTTTTCCCCGATACTGTTCTGTGCCAATTTTCTGAGCTTGACCCCCCCCAATAATATCTGGTCCATATCAGTAAAAGCTGCTACATGAGTATTGATCTCACAACAGTGGTAACCAAATGGATCAAATGGTCTGCAGTCCCGATGGAGGGGTTGGGGCACGTTCACCCAGCAACAGTGACCGCAGACACACAGACTGATCAGTATCAATGGGAGAGTCTGTATTAGATTCTGCAATGCCTTAGTAAAATAGGAAATGACTCCGCAAACACATGATGAAAGAGCTGCGCTTCCATTAAACCTGTAAGACCATAACCTGGTGCTGGGTCATTTTTCACTTTGTACTCCATAGTCCAACACCAGCATCTCCAAATTAATGAAATGGGGGGATGGGATCATAGGATGGAAGAAATCTCTGAGAACGGGTGGATTTGAATTCTGACATATGAAACACAGAGATGTGAGCGAGCAGAGTTTGAAGGAAAAAAAATATCACCTTGGAGAAAATCAAAACATTAAAACAACTGATTCCTTTGTGTTTCATAAAAGACTGGGACACACAGAACAATTACTGCCGTAACTCGGATTCGAACCGAGGTTGCTTCGGCCACAACGCAGAGTACGAACCACTATACGGACACGGCAAACCACAAACGAACACACTAAACTCATGCAATAAGTACAGTATCATACGAAATATTAGGCAGCGCATCAAATGCACAATATCAGTGCTTAGCGAACAGTAGCAGATATGTGGGAACTCAGAATGGGCTGACCGTTTAATATCGGTTCCCCCAGTGGCTGTGGTGATTCCATCATTAATGTGTTGAGGGCTGAGATAAATAGATTTCTCCAAAACATCAAAGACTCCGGGGACAGTGCAGCTTTTGTTTCCTGTATATCCACCAATATCATTTATTGTATCCGTTGCTCCCGGTGCAGTCTCCTGTACATTGGGAAGACTGTGCACCTCCTAGCAGAGCGCTTTAGGGAACATCTCTGGGACACCCGCACCAATCAACCACACAGCCCTTTGGCCCAACATTTCAAGTCTCCCTCCCACTCTGCCGAAGACATGGAGGTCCTGGGCCTCCTTCACCGCCGCTCCCTCACCACCAGACACCTGGAGGAAGAACGCCTCATCTTCTGCCTCGAAACACTTCAACCCCAGGGCATCAATGTGGACTTCAACAGTTTCCTCATTTCCCCTTCCCCCACCTCACCCCATTTCCAAACTTCCAGATCAGCACTGTCCCCATGAATTGTCCTGACTTGTCCTCCCTGCCTATCATCTATTGCACCTATCCATTCCACACTCCACCCCCCCGACCTATCACCTTCATCCCCTCCCCCACTTAACTATTGTACTCTCTGCTACTTTCTCCCCACGCCCACCCTCATCTCACTTATCTCTCCGCCCTTCAGGCTCTCTGCCTGTATTCTTGATGACGAGCTTTTGCCCGAAACGTCGATTTTACTGCTTCTCGGATGCTGACTGAACTGTTGTGCTCTTCCAGCACCACTAATCCAGAATCTGGTTTCAAGCATCTACAGTCATTGTTGTTACCAAACTTTTGTTGAAATGTATATTTCAACAGCAATGCAGTTTAACATCGGTTACTTCACGAGTTTCCCCACACTAGTCAGTAACCACTGCTGCCACAGAGTCCCAGTTCCCAGCCCCAGAATCAGAGGAACTGAGTGGCGCAGTCGCGAATAACCAACTTGAAGTTAAGATGGGAATGAGGTCGCAGAGATACTCGATGGCTCAAGTGACTCAACCGGAGAAAGCACGGTGTTTCTATGATGGTTTAGAGGCGCAAGCAATTCCGAGGTTGGGAGTGCTTCTGGTCAAAGGCGGGGCAGAAGGGAAATCCTGTTCCCGTTTATAATAACAGCAATCTACAGTGCATCTTGCTGAGACAGCAGAGTGCCACAACTGGACCGTGGGCGGCTGGTTTGAAGTTTAATTTTGCTTCATTATCACCCACGTCCCTGGAATGAATTGCTTTCACCATTTTTATTTCCAATTGTTTAATATCTCCCTGTAGTCTGCGGCTTTCTTCCTCATGGTTAATTGCATGACTAACTATTGTACGATCTGCACACTGCTGAATCACGGCCACTAGAAGTAAATATGAATTATTGATCGATATTAGAAAACAGTAGAACTCACTGCAGGCATGCTTCATAGGTTTGCAGGCGACACCAGTATTGTAGACAGTGAGGAAGATGATGTAAGTTTCAAAAGGATCTTAATCCAATGAGTCGTTGTACTGAAAAATGTAACGTGGAGTTCAATCTGGATAAATGGAAGGTATTGCATTTTTGTACAACAAAAAGAGTATGGCTTTGCGTATTTTGGAGAACACGGAAGCTCGGTGTGCAGGTACATAATTCCTTGTAATTTGCATTACCAACAGACAAGATGGTTCAAAGGCATTTAACATACTTCCCTTCATTGCTCAGTTCCTTGTGTATAGTAGTTGGGACGTTATGTTGAAGTCTTGCAGGATATTGATGAGGCCTCTTCTGGAATATTATGTCCAGTTCTGGTCGCCCAATTGTGGGAATGATATTATTCAGCTGGAGCAGGTTCACAAAAGGTATACACGCTTGTTGCCAGTGGAAGGTTTGAGTTATCATGAAAGGCTGGATAGGCTGAGTCTATTTTCAGATTCGAGATTGGGGTGCTGGAAAACCACATCAGGTAAGGCAGCATCCGAGGAGCAGGAGAATAACTTTTTTTCGCGCAAGCGTCGTTCATCAGGCTCTTTCCTGAAACGTCGATTCTCCTACTCCTCAAATGCTGCCTGACCTGCTGTGCTTTCCAGGCACAACACTCCCGACTCTGATCTCTCATCTGCAGTTCTCACTTTCTCCTAGTTGAGACTGTTTTCACTCTTGGTTAGGGGTTTGAACGGCGACCTGACAGAAGTTTATGTATTATTGAGATGCAAGTTTAGAGTTAACGATAGCGGCCTTTTCCCAGGATGAGGATTTCAAGACGAGAGGGCATATGTTTAAGATGAAAGGAGAGATTTTATTTTTAAAAAGACATGTGAGGCATTTTTTTTTAGGGATGGTGTTTTACGTGTGCAATTAACTTGCTGAGGAAGTAATGGATGAGGGTATGTTTGCAACATTTAATGGACAGTTGATTGCAAACATGAATTGGAAAGTGGGAGTTTTAAAATAAATTTATTCATGCCGAGTACATCAGTTATTTCCCAGAGGACATTTAAGAGTCAACCACGATATTATCCATCTGGAGTCTCATGTGGGACAGAGCAGATGAATATGTCAGTTTGCTTCCCGAACTGGCATGAGTGAATCAGATGGAATATTCCACACAACTGATTCAGGTCATCACGAGACTCTTCAATTCCAGGTGCTTATTGAATTCAATCTCCACCATCTGTCAGGCCAGGGCTTGAATTCTTTGTCCCCAAAATATTACCTGGTTTTTTGGATTAACAACACAATAATAAAACTACAAGGGCATTATCACCACTCAACGGGTACAGGAGGAGGCAGATGGGACTAGATTAGTCTGGCAGTGTGTTCAGCATGGATTGGTTGGACTGACAGGCCTGTTTTCATGCTGTATGACTCTATGATTGACGCTATGGAACAAATAGCTGGTTTGTATTAACAGCAGCATTGACAGCATAATCGAATACCTGATGGGATATATAATCCTGCTGGAGTCTCCGGAGTTTGTTTTGCTCAGTGATCCCTTCCCACACACGGGACTGGTGAACGGTCTCTCCCCAGTGTTACTGATTAAATGAGATTCCATTTCTATGGTTAATTAACTCCCTTCCAGCAGTTCCCACATTGCCCTGCTTTCTCTGTGGTATCAGTGTCCTATTTTCTACACAGGGTGAACGATCCTTTCAACTTGTGTCCACACAGATACAAATCCTGTTTTTCATGTTGTGAATGTGTTTTCAATCTTCCTCATTCACCCACAGAGTGTGAGTATGACTGGTCTGAACAACATTTATTCTTCGCCCCTCATTCATTGCTGTCTGGCTACACCACAAACCCGGTTGTGATCCCAGCCTCGGGTGTCTGTCTGTGGGCAGTCTACACATTCTCTGTGTGTTTGCATTTTTATTTATCCCTCTGACCAAAGATGTGCCAGTTACAGGGATCAACAATGGGAAATGCAGGCTTATGGGACAGGGAATACCGTGGGGTCTGGTGGGATGCGCTTCGGATGTACCGTGTGCACTGGAAGGGCCGATTAGACTGCTTCCCCACACGGTGGAGATTCTTGAATTAAGGATCAGCTTTTTTTTTTGATCCTGGAGTCTCTCGTAGGCAGGACTGGGTGAAGATGGTTGAATCCACTGCATAAGGGACATGAATGAACGGGATTGCAGGAAATTAAAGTCATGATCTCTTTTCCTGAGGTCAGGCTTGTATTTCATGTTTTATTCATCGAACGTAAACATCACCGATTCCGTGTCCCAACCCCCAAGGATGACTAGTTTAAAATATCACCGCCAGCAGCACCTTCTCCAGTCTTGACTGTGTGGAAGAAACTGATACTGAGCTGATGAGCGTATGGCTAGTGGGGAAGGTTTGAGTTATAACGAAAGGCCGGATAAGCTGAGAATATTTTCACTCGAGCACTGGAGTTTGAAAGGCGACCTGATAGAAATTTATAAATTATTGAGAGTTCGGCTCGAGTTAACTGCAATTCACTTCCAGGGGCAGTGATGAATGAAAGTACATTTACAATATTTACAGGATATTTGGATCGATAAATGAATAGGAAAGTATCAGTGGAATTAACAAAAGCTATTCATTCATGCCTAGCACATAATTTATTGCCCAGAGGGAAGTTCAGAATCAACCACGATATTATGGATCTGGAGTCACATACCAGCCAGACCAGATAGGTATGGCAGTTTCCTTCCCTATCAGGCATCAGTGAATTAGATCTACTGATTCAACATCATCATTAGACCCTAGGTATTTATTTAAATAAAATTCCAGCACGTGCCATGCCAGGGTTTGAACCCGTGTCCACAGAATTATATCTGGACATTCATATTAACAATGCAGTAATAATATCACAAGGGCATTATTAACCCTCAGCAGTTACAAGAGCCGTCAGATGCGACTCGTTTGGTTTGGCATTATGTTCAGTATGAACTGGTAGGAGTGAAAGGCCTGTTTTCATGCTGTTTGAGTCTATGACTTTGACGCTATGAAACTGACAGCTGGTTGGATTAACAGCAGCATTGACAGTTTAATTGATCTCCTTCTGGGATATGTAATCTTGCTGGTAACTCTGGAGGTTCTTCTATTCATTGCGTCTGTCCCACACACGGAATTGTTGAATAGTCTGACTCCAGTTTGACTGAGTAAATGAGGTCATTGAATCCCGCATTGCGCTGGTTTCTCTGTGATATCAGTGTCCTTGTATCTACCTAGGATGAACGATTGGTTCAAATCATGTCCATGCAGACGTAAGTCCCGTTGTCCATGTTGCGAATATGTTTTTATTTTCCTGATATACCCATAGGTTGTGGATGTCGCTGGTCAGGACAGCATTTGTTGTTCATCCTGATTCGCTGCTGACTCGCTGCAGAAAAGATATGGATTCGATCCCAGTCTCGTGTGACTCTGTGCAGTTTGCACAGTCTCTCTTTGATTGTGTGAGTTTCCTCCCACAGTCTGAAGGTGTGTGGGTTACTGGGATCAGCCATGGGAAATGAAGCGGAACGGAATAGATATGGAGTGTGAGTCTGCATGGATGTGCGTCGGAGGAATGGTGTCGACTGGAAGGGCCGAATGGCCTGCTTTCCAACACGGTCGTCATTCTCGGATTAAGGGTCAGCTATGTTGTTCAGGTCCTGGAGACACAAGTAGGCAGGATTGGGTAAAGATGGTAGCATCCCCTGCAGAAGGGACATGCATGAATGGGATTGCAGGAAATAAAAGGCATGTTCTCTGTTCCTGAGGTCAGGCTTCCATTTCAGGTTTTATTCATCGAACTTTAACATTACCAGTTCCGTGTGTGAGTCCCCAAGGATGAGTGTTTTTTTTATAACCACAACACCACCTTCTCCAGGTTGCAGTATTTATTGGGAACTAGAAGCTGATTCTGAGCTGATGCGAACAAAAGCAGATGCCAATTTCAAAACCACTGATCCAAACAGGAAAATGAAATTTCGGACCTTGCCACCTCAAAGTTAAAGTCTCAACACGCTTTAGATGCGCCAAACGGCTGTCTCAGCAACATGTACTGTTTATGGTCATAATATTATAAATGGGGGCAAGTATTCCCTTCCGCCCCGCTTTTGACCAGGAGATGTCCCAACCTCGGAAATACACGCGCCTCTCTCCCGTCATTCCAACCCAGTTTACAATTGGATCTTCGTGAATGCTTCAACGTGAAAATGTATGTTTGATTGTGCAATGCCTCAGTCAAATGGGACGAGGGACAGAAAAGAGAGTTAGGGAGAGTGCGAGGGAGAGACATCTTCGAGAACTTTTGGGTTTAAATCCTGATACATAAAACGCAGAAACATCAGAGAACAAAATTCGATGGAAAACAGATCATCACCTCAGAAAATATTATCATGTAAAACTTATTAATTTCTGACCGTCTTTCACCAAAAGTAAAACTTTGCATGAACTGACCGCCATGATGTCGATTCGAGCCAAGGTCGCTGCAATCACAACGCAGAATATGAACTACAGTTTCTCTGATTCCGGGTCTGGAACTGGGATGATGTGTGATTGCCTGCAGCAGTTGGTACTGCCTTGTGTGGGCACAGCGATGAAGTAGCCGATGTTCAACTATAATGCTATTGAAACATACGTTTCAACAATGTTCTGCACTCTCCTAAGAGTTTGGAGAGTTTCATTAATCCCATTCTCCAGTACTCTCATTCATGGAACCTCCACAGTCTCTGGGGACGCTAAAGTTAAAGATTCGGTTCATTCTGCGTTCCCACATGCCTGTCGCCAAGTCCTGATATTATACATTCTTCCTGACATTCCCTCTGCTACCATACTGATTGTAGTTTACAAGTGTGGCCTGTGGAATGCTGTAACCGTTTAGTACTTCATATTCTGCGTTGTGATTGCAGCGATCTCGGCTCGAATCGACATCATGGCGGTCAGAATAAAGAGTTCTTAGCAAATTGTTATATTCTTGGAAGTGTAGATGTGCAGAGCGATCTCGGTGCCCATGTACCTCAAATTCGGAAAGTTACCACCTACGCTGACAGGTTTGTTTGCAAGGAGTACGGTGTGTTAGTTTTTCTTGGGAGAGTGATTCAGTTTCAGAGTGAAATTATCACTTTGCAGCTCCAGACATTAACTGGTGTGGCCGCACTCGTAGAGTTGCGTGCATTTCTGGTTGCCACATTATACGATGGATGTGAAAGCATTGGAAAGGGTGCAGAGGACATCGATGTAAATTGAGGGTGATAGATACCGAGGTAGGTTCCTTCATCAGTGAGTAGAAAGGGTGCTGAACGCCTTGCCTTCAACACTCGTGGACTCAACAACTTTCAGGGCAATGAAATGGTCATTGTATAAACTTGCGGATTATGATGGTAAAATACTAGTTAGATTGGTATCACAGGTCGATGCAACGTTAGGGCCAAAATGAACTTTATTGCGGTGTAATATTCGGTGTTTGAACTGTTCTTCAGCTTGAAGTTGCAATCATCTCTGGTCACTATCAGTAAAACCAACACCTGGCGAGAACCGAATGTGCAACTTTGGCACCTTACGCACTTCCAGTCTGTCGTGCAATTACATCAAACTGACGAATTGCACCACTGGAGCTGCCGTGTATTGATGACCAATGGCTACTGATCTTACCACTGGGCCCCTCAAACCAATTACTCTTTTTTTGCTGAAGATCTGAAATGAAACACAGCGCAGAGGAGGTTATACTGATGATGGATCATCGATTATGGAGCATCAGGTTCAGGAAAATGAATTGTAAGATGTGGTGAAAATAGGCATAATTGAATTCTGTGTTCGTTTAACGTGGCTTCCTGCGTTGATTACAGGCAATGTTATGTCGCTACTGTACTGGGATTTTCCTTCTATCGGTATCAATTCGTCAGAGAATTCCATTTACTGGTACTTCACCAGCATCCTTTGGAATGTTCATACGGCACAATGACCCACACTGTACACAACGTCAACAATCTTCTGTATTACTACATCCAAGGGCACGTGGCATAGTTTTTTTATAAATAGTGAAAAATTAATCATGTTATGCAAGGGCAAATTGAATTTTAGTTTAATTAGTAAAGTCGCAAGAATCCAGAGTAAGTTTCAAAATGTCAGAAATTCACGTTCATTACCTTGGCCAGAATTCTAGCCCAGCAAGAGGGAAATCTGTCCCTCAATCCCCAGCATCCATGTAATCGCTTGCTCCATGTGTCCACTTGGAAACCGATATGAAGGGATGTTCGGCCTGACAGAGAACTTGTGAGAATCCTCCACTGTCTGACCTAAAGCTGAAACAGGAGCTATCTATTTCAGCTTATGGGTAGCGAGGTGGAGGTGAGACAGAAAATATTACTTGGTGTCGATTCACATTGTTCTCATTGTGATTGTAGAAAAACCTGGGCCAGAAAAGACTCAAGCAGAAAGGAGCAGAAGTAGGCCATTCTTAACACCGCTTCTGCCCCGTCACGCCATTCTGTACCATCATAGCTCACACAGCACTTTTATGTCTTTTTCCAGTGTATCCATATCATCGTGTTGCCAAGTGGTTAACACATATTTATCGATCTCTACCATAAATAGACATCGAAGTTATTCATCGCTGTGAGGAAAATGTTGCATTTCGAGACAGTTGGGTTTCTGCATGAAAGTTATAGGTTCTGCAGATGAGCAGCCGAGTCTGGTCTGAACACCTTTCAAACCATAAACTAAAACTCGACTCTGATGAGAGTTACATCCACAACTTTTGAATGGCAGTCTTAAGAAAGACTTAGAAATTCAACGCGCTTTCCATTGCACCACAGAGTCGCGGCCTCACCCAGTTTTCACCACAAAAGTCTGCCTTAGAACGATTTCATTTGGGACACCCATCCCAGGTCTGTCTGACCTCGTCACACTTTCCAGTATCTGGTCCTTATCCACGTGTGCTCTGGATCTTTAAGTGTTCGGCTCCATCCTGCTGAAATGTCCTCATAACACTTAGCATTACCACACGTTCAAATAATAAATTCCAGATGAACAACACTCTATGGGTGAAAACGTTCTTCCTAAATCTCCTCTAAACCGCTTTTCTCCTGCTTTTCATCTATGTCACTGGTTATTATTCCTTCCAGAAAAGCCTTATTCCTGTCATACATATCTATCCTCTTCAAATATGTGCATGTTACTCAGTTTCTCACTCAGCCTTCTCTGTGCTTTGTTACACAGCCCCAGCTTAGCTCATCTACATTCACAATGGGAATGGTCCAGCCCTTGGCATTATTTTCATCTCCTGTGAACTTCTCCTCCTGCAATCAGACGGTTCCTGCAGTCTTGTGATTACAACAGAAAAAGAAATGCTCTTTGATGAAATGCCAAAATGTCTGAACAAAATCAGCAGCTCTTGTCCATCTATGCTAAGAAAGGACAGTGAACGCTTCGAGTCCAATGATTCGTGTTCGGAAATGATGGGATGTATGGGTGGGTGAAAAAATGTGGAAGAGGGCGGACAGGATCCAAAATGATTGAACTCGATGTTGGGTCCTGAAATCTGCATGGTCTTTCAGTAGAAAATGAGTTGCCCGATCTTCCAGCTTGCGCTGTGCCTTGAAGAAGAACCGCAGCAGACCAGAGACTGGTATGATGGCTTGGATACACAATGCAATGTTAAAGTGACAGGACACTGCAGACTGGGATAATTTTTGTTGATTCTGGGCAGAACTTAAGTGATCTCAGCTTTGTCATCGACTCTATTTTCCTCTCTCCATTGTAGAGAGATCACATTCAAAGCAGGAACTACAGTTTTCTGGATTGAATGAAGTGTAGACAAATCACTGGAAGATGTGTCTGGAAGTTTCCACAGTGAGGAGAGGCATCGGAAACCAGCAGGAAAAGTATCTTACAACATAGAAGGTTACAGTGGAGTACAGGCACTTCGGCCCTCGATGTTGCACCGACCTGTGAAAATAATGTGATGTCCATTGCAATGGAAAATTAACATTTCTTTTGAAACCAATAAAAGCACAGGGAAACAAAAAAAGTAAGGGACTGACTTTGCAGAGGGCAAGTGTTCCAGACAGAAAGAAAATCTATATATATTTAAACCGAACTAATAGCAGACTTACAAGGTCAGCAAACTACCATATCAACAGCCAAGGAATTAGAAAAAAAACAACTCCATATCTGGAAAGGGACTCGAATCTTTCAGGCCACTGACCTTGAAGTGTTGATAAGAAGAAGCGAATTATACTTTAAAGGGAATATGTAAAAGCTATCAGGCGCCCATTACATGAGACGTTTGGCCAATGTATTACCTGGGACACAGGAAACCTGAATTTGATGGAACTCCACGCGCTACATGCTGAAAACTTTCTGGACCAAGAGAAGGAAAAACAGAAATTAAAGATGGAACAGCAAACACTTAAAGCTCATCTTACTATGATGCAGATGGTCGCCCAGCTGCTGGAAGGAGGTACTGCGTGAAAAGAAGGGCTGGCAGAGGTAAATCTGGCGGATGCTTTGTTTGCAGAGCATTGGACCACTGAGTGAGGCAGTGCACGCCCAGACAGCCTCAATCAGCCCTGGAGGCTGGGCAGCAGGGTGACTAATGGAGGAAGGCTGAGGTGGAGGTGGGCAGCCCCAAAGTTATGGGTACGCCTCTTTGCTTTAGGCTTGGCAACGAATACTCGCTGATGCTCATCTCTATTACTAACCTTATGGGCACTGAAATATGTTCCACCTCTATACTAAGCACTGAGTTTGCGAAGCGTGAACTATATTTTCAGTACGACGATGATGCATATAAGTCAATGCTTACATCTATGTTATATGTGGAAGGTGCACCTCTTACTTTTTTGGAAGATACAAGGGCAACATATTCAGTTCATAAATCAAGGCAGTTCAGAGAGTCGACGAAATAAAGATGAACAGAAGCTTCCAAATTTAATGGACGCATCAGGAGTCGTGACACGAGAGAGGTTTACCGCACCCCTATTGTGTGAAACCAGTAATGGGGAAACAGTCCAATTCTCATTTTTGTTATCGGAATTCTGTACTTTATATCTGATGTCTCGGGATCTCATAGTGAGACTGGGGTCCGATTTGCGCAGTACCCCGACGGGCTTGCAGGTAATATAAAAAGAAGATTTAACAGCGCAGGCTGGAAAATACGAATCACGACCCCTGATGCGTGTCAGAGAGCGATAGTTTCCGTGAGCGATTCACTCAAACAGGAAGCAAGTGGCCATGTTAACCCCATTAACACCGATTTTCTTGCTGGAGATATGCTGCACTGCACAGCACTCATACACCGCGATGGTCCTGACAAATCATAAGAGAAGGATTGGTTCAGGAGATTGGTTAAACCAGATCAGTTGTTATTGTGCGAATTTTATTGGAATGATCACAGATGTGCTGTCACCTTAAACTTTTTTAAGTACCTGTGACGGTAAATAGACCCTTTTTTTTATGTGGAAGGCTCTTTTCCTCACGGATCATTGGCGAAGGCATCCAGCGACAGGTGTCAGAATTTGGGACCATGGGTACGACAGGCACAAAAAACGAAAGATTGTATCTTCAGGGTCGGTGTAGGTATCTTCTTCAATGCAGTTATAAGGACGTATAGGAAGAAACTAAATTGGCTAACTCAGGCAGACAGGGCAGTCCAGGTAATCCCTGGCAGGAGTGTCGTCTGGTGTTTACCTATGGTAGATGTCTCGGACCCAAGATTAAGAAGGGTCCCAACTGATTTCAGGGCAAAAGGCAAACACGATGTGGGACTCATACGAATCCTTAAGAATAACCCCGAAGTCTGAGTATCGTCCTTGCAAAGCAAAAGAGCCGTTAAAACCCGAGGCTGTGCAAGGAATTACTTCAGTCTTTGAATCTCTCTTATCGGCTGGAGTGATAATCCCCCGTGAATAATCACTGGTGAGAACACCCATTTTTTTTCGTTCAAAAAGGCAAACATTCCAGGTGAATCGGGGGAATGGAGGTTTGTTCATGACCTGCAGGTTATCAAGAACGCTGTTATTCCACACACCCCAAATGTTCCCTACCCCTATATTATATTGGCTCAAATTCCACCGGATGTAAATGGTTCTCTATTCTGGATTTCGCAAATGCCTTGTTTTGTGTACCGTTACACGCCAACAGTCAATTCTGGTTCACTTTTCCATTCAAAGGCAAATGGTATACTTTCACGTGACATTTTCAAGATTACTGTGAGTCCCCACCATAATTAACGAGACTCGACACAGGAGTCTGGAGACTTTTGTTTTAACGCGGGGGAGGTGGGGGGGGGGGTGTCAGCGCTTCTGCAGTATGTAAACGAATGCTTTTTCGCAGCATCAACAGAGAAACAATGTGAGAAAGGTAGGCTTGCAATGCTCTGCCTTCTAGTCTCACAAAACTACAACTTGTGGAACAACAGTTGAAGTTCTTAAGTCACTGAATATCTGAACAAGGAAAGACCATTGGTCAAGACAGAGTTCAAGCAAACCAGCAAAATTCAAAGCCTCACATGAAGAAACAATTGTTATCCTTTTTGGTCATGTGATCCTACTTAGAATGTTCAACCTGCATTATGCAAACCTTTAGGTGCCTAAAAGTGATATAGTTCATGGTTTAGGTTTGCAGAGCTGCAGTCCGTTGCAGTGACCCCTGAGGCCTAGAGTGCCTTTGTTGAATTGAAATGGCACTCCAAACTACACAGACACTGGGATTCCAAATCCAAACAAGCCTTTTGTACAAATAGTGGATGAGAAGCGTGCCTGCATGACATTTGTGCTGATGCAGAATTATGTGTGTAAAATTGAGGTCAGTAGCTTATTTTTCACCTCAACTTGGATCCCGTAACGGCAGGATTGCATAAATGCCTCCGTGTCGTGCCTGCATTTGAAAAGGCTGTTGTAGCTTCCAGGGACATAGTCGGCTTTGTTGAATTAAACCGACTGGTCCCACATGCAGTACCCTTACTGCTTTCTGAGCAAAGGACAGCACACATGTCGGCAGATCGTTGGCTCACATGCAATGCTATGCGATTGGAGAAGCCTAACATGTCAATAAAGTGATGTAACGTCCTTAATGCTGCTTTTCTTCTCCTCAAAGAAGGAGACGGAGACCCACATGACTGTGTCGCTGTAATTAATGACATTTGAAGCCCGAGACCAGACGTGTAGGATTCACCAATTTAGAATCTGGAGACGGCGTTTTATTGTGGATAGGTCAGCATTCAGAAGCAAAGAGATAGGCCAATGTCTGGTATGTTGTAGCAACTACCCACGAGGTAGTCAAAGCGGGATCACTTCCTTCTCATCTGTCAGCGCAAGCAGCAGAGCTGAATGCCTTCATTGAGGCATGTAAATTGGCCGAAGGAAGAACAGTGAATATTTACATCGACAACAGATATGCATTCGGGGTTGTACATAATATTGGATCCCTGTGGAAAAACAAGGGCTTCTTGACCTCCACTGGAAAGCCAATCACATAAAATGGCCGGATCTCTGACCTCCTGAAAGCAGTCCGATTGCCTAAATGTATGTAAATGTGAAGCCCACAGGAAAAAATATGATTCAATTTCTCAAGGCAATGAAAATGCAGACTGAGCGGCAAGGACGGCAGCCAATCAGCCGCTCATGTGTATGTCAAATATTTCTAATCAAAAGCAGACTTATGGGAGTTACAGTCTCAGGCCACATCAAAGGAGAAGCGTGAATGGACAAGAGCATGGTGCAGAATGAGGGAATGGGTGTGGTGTGACCCCAGTGGGAAACCCTATCTACCACGATCTTTATTCCCTTTCTATGCCAAAGTAACACACGGTAAGGACCATGTGTCAAAAGTGGGGATGTACGACAATATTTCAGCACGCTGGTATAGAAAGGGATTTACTCATTACTCATAAAAATAATGTGAATAATGTGTTATCTGTGCCACTAATAATGTGGGGAGGGGAATACAAATGAATCAGGCAGAACACCCCCAATCCCAAAGACCCTTTGAACATTTACGGATGGATTTTATTGAACTAACACCCAGCGAAGGGAAAAGGCATTGTTTGGTAATAGTTGATGATTTCCCAAGGGGTGGAAGTGCTCCCACGTCTAAACAGGATGCCAGTGCAGTAGCCAAGGCTTTGCTAACTGAAATAATTCCGAGATGGGGAATCCCTGAAAGGCTGAGCAGCGACAATGGAAAGCCATTTATAAATATTGCCCTTCAGCAGATCAGTGATTACTTGGGAATAAAGGTGAGGCAACATTGTGCCTACCACCCAGCGAGCGGTGGGGCAGTGGAAAGAGAGAAAACTATCCTTAACAATAAATTGGCAAAATGTTGTGAGGAACTAGAGGTGACATGGACAAAGGCATTTCCAATTGTGCTAATGTATATGAAGGAGAGGAAGAGTAAATATTAGGACGTTTGAGAATTTGTTTGGAAGGTGGCCCAATACAGGAATTGGCCAAGACCGATTGTAAAACAGATAACAGACCACTGTGAGGACGAGATATTATGTTCCGGTATAAAACTCTCCACACTTCTGTCTCAAATACAGAATCAAAAGAAGGGCAGCACTACCCCAATCAGCAGAAGGGAAGATGCACAATCTAGAACCTGAAGACTGGATAGTGCTGAAAGACTTCAGGAGCAAAAGCATGAAGGCGAAGAGCTGGCTGGGACCGTTCCAAGGGCTCCCTACAACACAGACAGCTGTTAAGATTGCCGAAAGAGCCACGTTGATACATGCCAGCCGTTGCAAACGTGAAGCTGACCTTGAGGAGACATTGGACAACACCGGATCCAAATAAGGTTAAGTAATGATTAGAAGACTCATAGAAATATGGGGCTGCATGGCAGGACGAGTCGTGAAGGCAGGGGTGTCTGGGATACAACAGCAGACGGTAATCTTAACCAAGGATGTTCAGTTGACCTTTACATGCTACCCATGCCCTTTTGGTAACCAGGACGACTATAAATAAGGCAATAAATATTTATGCAGAGATCCCTGTGTACCCAGTTACTGGCACTGAGTAGTATCCATCACGGCTACAGGTACACCTGACACGGGATATCGGTTTCCTGTTATCAAAGAAGGAGGTGCCATGGCAAGGGTAATAATAACCAAGATTCATGAGCGATGAGGAAGCCTGGTGGTGTGGAATAGATAGACCCTTCTCCGATATCTACAGACAGGTGAACTTAGTGGTACAGCCTCGCACCCACCCCACCCCAGATGCAGTGCAGAAGGTCCTCCAAAAAATAGTAGCTCCTGGACTCGAAAAAATGAATGTCCAATGACCCGCACTGCAGATGGGCGGAAAGGCCTTTTCCAAGCTGACAGAAATGGAAGAAAGAAATAAACTGAATGGGCAGTTAAAATGATCACAAATGAAAAAAGTAAAAGTGGATTCATTGATAAAGCATACAGCGCCATATTTCACTTTCTGTGGAAGTCTACTGTTAAGGACTCAGTGGTCTCACTGCTGTAGCAATGGGGGATTTCCTCTGACCGTTTATGTTGTTGACAACCTTCCCAAAGCAAGGAATTTGTATGGAACTGGCAATTAATCCAGTATTGTCACAAACAGGATTCAGACTAGCATAAAACAAAGAAGTCTGAATCCTGGAAATCTGAATCAACAACAGGAATTGACAGAGAAAGTCTGCAGGCCTGACAGCATCTGTGGAGTAAAAGAAATTTATTGTTTCTTATCACAGATTCAGGCTATTTATGCTTTTTATTGTTTTATTGCCTGGGTAATTGTCAATTTCACTTCACAAAACAGCATACTTATCAGAATCTCTCATTAGCTGACAGATGTCATGTGTAATAATGCAAAATTCCTTTATCGGCTGTAATGCTGTTTCTGTTGCACTGAGTTGGTGAAAGGCTGGCATTCATTACCTTTTTCTTCTCCTTTATGTCGATGAGCATCCATGGTGAATGGAGAATTTCTGTTTGTGTCCCTTAGTCTCTCTGTACCACCTCACTCTCTTCTACATTCTCACACTCTCTGTCTGTCAATATCCCTCATTTTTCATTTCTACTCTTGGAAAAGTGTTAACATCGGAGGCTGTTCCGTCGCTTTCTCCGTCGCCCCCTCCACCGGCCAGAGTGTGTAGAACTGGGCTCAGTCTCTAAGTAATGTCTGTGTTACTTGGGTCTGAGTTCAGGTGACATTTGTTCATTCAAAACGTTATGAGCTTTTACAATTCTAAATAGTATTCATAATAGACCAGAAAAAAAGCAGTTTCACTCCAATTATAGGATTTCTATGATGCCATTGCTGTTTGCCGAAAATCAATGAATGGTGACAGCAGACAATGAGAGCCATTATCTCATTGGATGTGTTATTACTACAACATTGTCCTGCAAGTCTGCAGTGTCTCTTGCGTCTCTTCATTATCCCAAAAAACTTGAAAAGACGGACGGAGAATAATAGTAGAAGAGATAGACAAATCCTTGTCGAACAGAGTAAAAAGAACTCTGCGTTGAATTAGCAGGATAGAACATAGACTAATGGGTCCACATCAGGAGGTAGGGCTTGGTAGCACGAAATAATAACTGTCTGAGCTCAAACACAAGAAGCATGCTGAGCCGTTACTTTCGCGATGTTGGATAAACAATACGGCTTTTACAAGAAGTTTAAATAATGAACTTTCAATGTACAGAACATTTGACAACATTTGACACCATTAACGTCTGGTTATTACCACATGCTTTAACTGACGAAACCACAAACACGGTTCTTCAAATCAATAAGGGCATTTAATGAAGTATTTGAGCACAGTTAATCGGACTACCTTTCTGTAATAAAGCTGTTAGATGAGAATTTATATCAACGTCCGTTTGTGCAGGAAAGAAGTTCGCAGCTGGTGACTGTCCACTGAAAATGTACAGGAAGAGGCAATCTCTTCTTGCTTTGATTTCAAACTGATGCCTTCACCTCTTTAACCTGACCGCAAAAACAGTATGCGTTCATCCTCTCGGGGCCGATTTACAGCCTGAATGTGCACAGAGGGAAACTCATACCAAGAGACCAGGGTAATTGTGGTGAATTTACCAGGAGTGGTGTGTGAGTTGGTGTTAACAGTGGGCAGTAAGGGCTAAACCATTAGCACTGACATTGATCCTTGTACCTACAGCTCCTCACTCACTTTCTGCCTCATTCATCTCAGTCATCATTGACTTTCAGTTTATCCTACTTTCCCTTCGAAACTTTACTTTTGTTCCGGACCACTTTCGGATGTCCACTTGAAAACTGCAGTTTTTTCAAACGAAATTCTGGAGAATGCACGTCACTCTTTGGGAAAGGCTTCACTGCCCAACCATAATTACTCAAGAGACTGAGATGGTAAGTTACTTTACTTCGTCCTCGAAGTGCTCAACACAGTGTTACAGCCATGATGACGATAGGGAGGGATTTCCAAGAATTAGACGCAGCGACATTGAATGAACAGCGAGATAGTTTCAGCTCAGAAAGGCGAGATCCTTAGATGGGATTTGCAGTGACAATTTATTCGGTGTACGTGCTGTCATGGCTGCCAGTGGATGTGGTGGATGCTCGTACAATTGCAACATTTAAGAGGCATTTGAAATTGTATATGAGTAGGAAGGGTTTGGAGGGATATGGGCCGTGTGCTGGCAAGAGTGACCAAATTGGGTTGGGATTTCCGGTCAGCATGGACAGGTTTGAACGAAGGGTCTGTTTCCCTGCAGTACATCTTTATGACTCAATGATTCCAGTTGGATGCAATCAATCACTGGATTCCTTCTGGCAGAACCGGGTCTGTGCTCTCTGTTGAAGCAGAAAATGGTTTTCATTCAGACTAGCCACAAGAAGAGAAATAAATCTTCATTTCCTGACTTGGAATTTTATCTAGGCTTGGCCGATTCAAACCTAGACTCTGAAGCAGGGACTCCATGAAGTTGACAAACCCCTTTCGACCTAACCTGTACAAACTCTTGTGCCTATCGTTCTTTGTCCCCACATTTTGAAGCACTGGTCCTTGCCGTGGGTCATGAAGCAGCTAACTACTGCCTCGCAGAAAAACCGTGGGGTCAGAGACCCGATCGATCTGTCATGCAGCGGGGATTGCATTGCTCAGAACAGACGTGTTTGCTGTGTGGGACTTAAATTGAGCTCGAACACACACAGATACGGTGTAACAGCTGCCAGCAGATGTGGAGACGGTTGGGACAGTTTCATTCGCACTCTGGGAAAAAGACTGGATCTTAAATTCAGGGGAGATAAGTGTCACAAATAGAAGGCTGAAAATTGGTTTGGGAACTATATGAGTCATGACCGAATGGCGGGCAGACCATGGGCTGAAAGCTCTAACTGTCCTCCGATGCCTTCTGGTCTCTGACCATCCAGTATCTAAGGAAATAGAAACAGAGTTAATCGTGCATTTCGAAGTCCTCCTCTCATAACTCGGCGAGGTGAGAGGTGGAACAGTTCTGTTATTAAATTGTGAGAATGGGAGAATGTTTGGAGACGGAGTAATAAAAGAGAAACTGATTATAAAGTTGAGAGTCAGGAGATATTCAATAAAATAGGTAGACGGAAATGGACATGGAGTAATAAGTGTCACTGGTCTTGAAGACTTAACTCGGTTTTCCATTCCAAGATTCTACAAGACCTGCTGAGATTTTCCCGCAATTTCTTTTGTTGGTACTGAAACAGAGGGAAAAGTCTGATCCTGGCCCAATCAGCTCTGTCTGCTCTGTGGACGTTTGAATTCCCTATTCGAACAAATCACTTCTGACCCACACGGAGACCTCACAATCCTGCATCACCCCCACCCCTGTTACTGACAATAAGCTGTTCATTACGTAAATGCATATGGGTACACAACAGCATCATTTACCGAGTGAATTGGGAAAATTTCAGGGAGAGTTCCATTCGGTTTCCATCTGGGCATTCTCATTCAGTTAATTCTATTGCAGCACCATTTGACATGCAGCTGTCACTGTCATGTGGCCATTCACATTCGACGTCTCTGGGCACGTTTGGAATGGAACCTCACGTTTTGGAAGGGACATCGTTTATAGCATATTCGGCTGAACTGATAACCTTGTCTCTTGCACCTGCAGTACAGTGGAGCCAGCTTTCACTCAGACCCCACACCAGTGAGATCAAAGGTCTCAAGCTGTACCGACTGAGCGTACCAGGACAGGATTGGTGTTGGTTAATTTATCATTTCATAATTAGTTTAATTCAGCTGACACGGCAATTTTCAAAAATCTCGTTCATTCCTCCCCAATGCAAATAACATTATCCAAGTCTTTCAATACTCAGATTTATTCCTTGAGACCATGACAATCCATTTAGGCGTGGCCCCGGGATTTTCGATTCTCTGTTCATATTTTCATATTTTGACCCTGATCCTTAGGTCTCCGAAGTGATTCCCAGACAATCTGGCAGACTGCAAATCAATCGGGAAAATACCTCAGGAAACCAAACCATTTCTGATTAGAGTGTAGGGAATCTCATCTGCTGAAGAGACAGAGTCCTCACAATCAACACTTTATTTGTTCTACCTGCCTACAAAGTTTACCACTTCTAATATTCGAGAAAGGAATTCTGATTATAAAATGTTTTAAAAACAGGAACAATCTTCTGAAGCCATTTCCAATTTGAATTCGAATGTTTTACCCTTTCACACGGTAACAGCCGTTCCTGAGGAAGGAGTTTCCAAGAGCTGTGTCCCGGGGCTGGGCAGGAAGCCGCTGATTGAACCTGAAGTGGCCCCTTTCTGTTGGCAGCAGGGGCTTGTAGAGAGTGGGGTCACATTTTGCTGCACGTAACCGTCTCACTCATTGCGGACTCAGGGTCAATCATGGATGAGTTCTCGTGGTTGTATTGTCAGTACATGGTCGATCTCAATACTTGATGTGAAATATTTGAGGGTCTGTGCTCTTTTTGGGTTTGGACAACCAACATTTCAGCCAAATGCTCTGATCATTTGACACACAGCAACTGACAGCAAAATTGTGCGTGCACACATCCAAACGCACAGTGATCGAGAGGATGTGGACAGCAGTAGTTCTCATTATTTTAAGAATCAGTTGTTCATGTTCCCGTGTTTATCGCGGAGAGGGTGAGAGACCCGAGGAGTAACAAACACACCCACAAAGCAATATCAGCACCTGTGTAGTTCTGTCATAAAAAGCTGCCTGCAGTTGATCTATTGCAAAGTTGGGTTTCAAACCCACGACGCAATAGAGACTGGATCCTCAACCCAGCACATTAAAACTCTCTGGATTAGTGGTTCTGTAAGAGCACAGCAGTTCAGGCAGCATCCGAGGAGCAGTAAAATCGACGTTTCAGGCAAAAGCCCTTCATCAGGAATGCAGAGTTTCACTCGAAACGTCGATTTTACTGCTCCTCGGATGCTGCCTGTACTGCTACGCTCTTCAGCACCACTAATCCTGAATCTGGTCTCCAGCATCTGCATTCATTGCTTTTACCCACATTAAACCACTCGGAGACGCCCCCTGACGATAACAAAGCGCCAAACCTGTCAAGACGAATGTGTCAGCATCGCTTCACTTCAGGCAATATCCCCTGGCACTTTCTATGAATACCTTAGCATAATTAAAAAAAATATTTACAACGATTTGAAAGGTTTACACGGTGTGGACATTATTGAGAAGCTGAATATTCTTCGACAGTTTTCCCCGGAGCTTCAGGCCTGAGGGATGTCCTTGGAAAAGTTTACAAAATCATGAGGTAGGCGAGCAAAGAACATAGTCAATCTACACTTTTTCAGAAGTCACATGAGTTTACAGTGAGATAGCATAGGTTCAATGTGAGAGCAGTACAATTTGAAAGGGACGTGAGCGACACTTGTTTTTAATACAGACATTTTTGTGCGTGTGGAATAAATTGCCACATTTAGTGGCAGAGTTTGGTGCACTCACAACACTTCAAAGGCATCTAAATGGCTATGCAGACAAGAATTGTTCGGACAGATAAGGGACAAATATTGGCAAATATATTTAGATTAGTTACTGTCATCTGTTGAACAGGTGCAAGTTGGATAGGAAGGTTTGCTTCCGTGCTCGGCAATTCTGTGACACTCCAGTACCTGACAACAGTTTGAATAGACCACTTGCAAAAACGCATGCTGTTTGTTACTAAGTCAGCGTGTTTGCATTTTATTTTTTTCTTGAAGCGTAATGTTTTGAAATGACATAGAGAGGAATGTTTTCCAGACATTTACAGATAATGACCATTTTCCTTGATACATTCCCAAGTTCTCCATCAAATAATTTCGTTGACTAAAAAAAGCCTCACAAATCGTGTTTTCGCCTTAACTCTCCAGTGAATCCAAAAACTGACAGCTCTTAACGTCGACCAGGTGCAAAACTCAAAAGGCAGAGTCATTATCAGACACACAAACTCATTACTTCTGTCTGTGGGGCAGTGCGAACGTGTATGTCAAGAACTGCTCACACAAATAACACCGAAGCAATTCCAAACGGAGCTTCCCGACATTCTGGAGATTTAGTGCATTGCCAAGTAACAGAAAGTGCTCAAGTAACATTAAACAAAACAGAAAAATGTACCATGCAAAGTGAATATGACCAATTATATTCTCGATTAAATTAGGTCAACAATGCGCTGGTGCCTCCATCTGATCGAGCGAGCCAATCTACAGGACAGTAATGAAGGAAATGAGAGATATATAACAAAGTTTCACCTTGCAATTGCCCACCTTTTAGCCACAACAACAAAAAACGAGGGAGCAGATTCAGTGCAGGATCTGGCTTCACAACAGCGGTGAAATAACGACGTCCACTCACTTTCAGGGAAAACTGTGCACAACTCACATTGTCCAGAATATGAATATACAGCGCAGGCTGTTTGATTCCCATATTCTACTGCTGCCCCGACATTCATACGATAATGTACCTTTCAAAGAGAGCGTTTGTAGCTGTGGAATGACAGTGGCAGCTGTTACCCCTCGCTCTTACGGCCGCCCTTGGTCGTGTAGGGGCTGCAATTCTCATCTTACACGCGGTAGTTGAGTGTGCAATTCTCTGTTGTGGAAAAGCGGAGTGTTTTGGAGCAGAAAGATGTGAAGTTTGGATGCTTCTGGAGTTCTTGTTGAAAAGTTCGGTGACGCTAGGAAGATGGTTTGCAGACTTTTCCTCCTTTTCTGCGTGACATTCTCAGCGCTGCAGAGGTTCCTGTGAAGCGCTGCTCTCATGTTTTGGTACGAATTCATTTGGTTTCATTCCTGCTGCTTCCGTTTGTTGGGATTGCAGATTGGGTCCAACGGATGGAATCCGTGGATGAATGCCCTGCTTCCATGAATTGTTTGGCTGTCTTGTGCTTGCCCTGTCCTATTATTGTTGTGCGATTCTAGTCGAATGTGTGGCCCTTGCCGTTTGTACGTATTGCTACTAGGGACGGTTGGACTGACGCCCACACAAATTCTTTGCCAAGAACCAATATCCACCCACGTTCATTCGCAAATGCATGGCACACAATGTTCGCAACGTGGATTCGCTATGAGGTAATTTTTAAATCATGCTTCCCTATGTTAAAAACAAATTCTGGAAAACGATATCCAGATTCTTCCGAACACTCGGACCTATGACAGCACAGAAAACGAGGGCCTCACTCAGACAACAACTCACGAGAAAACAAGGCCCAATACCCCATCATGTGCAGTTCAAACGTGGTTGACGAGATTCCACGCAGGGACTGCACGAAACACGACATAGGAGAAAGAGGCTGACAACTAGAGAGCTGCATTCATAATTTCATCTGGACTGCAAAAACGCCTCGGACAGCTGTTCCTTGCAGTTATGCACAGAATATTGAATGTCTCTGATTCCAGGGCTTGGAATTCGGATGATATGACAGTCTGCAGCACTGGTTACTTCCTTGTGTGAGGTAACTCCTGATGGAACACATGTCACACTCTATTGCTCATTAAGAAATACATCCAAAATAGGAGCTTAGAGAAGCATTTCTGTTGTCCTTCTGGTGCTGTCCCTGACATGCCCTGTGGCACTGCACATATTCTGTGTTTCCTGAGGGTTCAGCTCATGGTTCCACGATCCTTTTATCGGCAGAAATCTGCATTTTCGCTTCAATAACGGGTGTATGAAGCTTAGGTCCACTATTCTCTATTCTATTTTTCTCTTCTTATGCACAACTGCAATACAGTAAAGGATCAATTGATATTGAAAGATGATATACAGAGGCATGTGAAATACCGAAGTTTTAATGACATTTATGCAATGGTTAGAGATTACCTTGATTCAGGAAATAAGGATGTAAAGTCTGTTTGACTGGAGTTGAGGAACAGTGAGGAATGGACTCACAAGCATGTGTAGTTTACAAGCCCACTCGCAGTAACCACAAAGCAAAATAAATCGCACAAGGGGAAAAAAAATGCGTGACAAAAATGGCAATAGTCGTGCGTGATCTTAACTTCCCATCTAAAACTCTCGGTTCCATTGTAAAAACGTTTGGAGAACCAAAATCAAAAAAAAAAATCCCACATGTCCCATATAACAACACGAGGGATATCTTGGTAATTGATTACTCTACTGGTGACTTAATTTTCCTATTTTCTTGGAAACCATCTCTTTAATTGTGAGCATCAGAAAAGGCTTTGTTTTGCCAGCAAGAAATAAATATGTGATGAACCTTTGTCCGTTTCATGTATAAGAACACTGAGACTCCTCTGCACCGCACTTCTTTTGCATTTCTATCGATTTTAACACTAGTGTGTCTTTTGATTCTTCCCAACAAAGTATATGACCTCGCATTCCCTACATGAAACTGCATCTGCCAAGAATACTCCAATTGTTGGAGGGAATCCTGAGGAACAGAATGTACATGTATTTGGAAAGGCGAGGACTGATTCGGGATTGTTAACATGGCTTTGTGCGTGGGAAATCATGTATCACAAACTTGATTGAGTTTTTTGAAGAAGTAACAAAGAAGCTTGATGAGGGCAGAGCAATAAATGTGATCTATATGGACTTCAGTAAGGTGTTCAATGATGTTCCCCATGCGAGACTGATTGGCAAGGTTAGATCTCATGTAACAGCAGTGGACCTAACACCAACCCTTGTGTTACGGCGCCAGGACCTGGACACCAAGAAGAACATGTTCCATCAACGACAACACTGTTTTCTATTGGCAAGCCAATTACTGATCAAAGCTGGAATCTCTCCCACAATTCCATTCCTCCGCATTTTGTATAATAGCCTATAGTGGGGAAACTTATCGAACAACTTGCTGAAACCCATATACACCACATCAACCAGGTTACTGTCATCTACCTGTTTGGTCACTTGGTCGAAAAAGTCGACAACATTCGTTCGGCAAGGCCTAACCATCACAAAACTGTGCTGACTGTCCCTGATCAGATTATTCTTTTCGAGATGGTCATAAATCCAACCTATAATAACCTTTTCCAACACGTTACCAACAACTGCAGTGAGATTCACTGGTCTGTAATTACCAGGGTTGTCTCTACGAAACATTTTGCACAAGAGAACACCATATGCTATGCTCCATTTCACGGGCTCTATTCCTGTAGAACAACGATGATTTGACGATCAATTCCAAAGGCTCATCAATCTCTTCCCTTGCTTCCCAGAACGATCCTAGGACAGATCCCATCCGGCCCAGGGGACTTGTCTGTTTTCACAATCTTCAGTATTTCTATACCTAATCCTTGTGAACCTCAATCTCTACGACACTCGACGCAAGTATCTCTGTATCTTCCTCGCCAACATTTTCATTTTCTATCGCGAACACTGTCGAAAAATATTAATTTAATGCTTCTCCTATCTCCTCTGACTCCACACAAAACTTCCCACAATTATCCTTGATTGTCCAAAATTAAACTCTCGTCATTCTTAGAGATAATGCTTTAAATATGGAACATTTCTGATGAAGAACTCGAGTTTCCCAAGTCTAATCAAATTACCGGCCTGGTTTGCAAAAAGAGCTTTCTGAACTTCGAGTAGAAATTGTTCCAGCAGGAAAGCATTCATAACGTACGTCAGCAGGACCCGAACCTACGTGGGGAAACCCCAAAGGACTTCTAATCCATCGACTTAACCACTCGGCCACGACTACAGACAGTAGCAGGCCATGAGCACTGACCAAATCAGCCGTAATCTCATTGAAAGCCGCCGCTGACTTGAGTTAAATGTTTCACTCTCCATTCATACCTTTGCTGTCATTTGTAAGGTGCGAGACACCAATGTAAAAGAAGAAAAGCACAAAGTTAGGAAAAGATATTTGCAGCAAAATTGAGTCAAAATTATTTATTGAAAGGAAAATCACACTTGGCAATTTGCTAGATCTCTTTGAGAACATGACTAGCAGAGGTAATCAAGGGAGCTATTGATCTGAGTATTCTTGGTCATGAAACAAACAAAGGTTAGTGACAAATTCATTTCTTTTTTTTAGCGAACGAAATGGTCTTTCCTGATAGTTACAATGAAAGAGATGGTTCCCAATAAAAGACAGAGATTAAGTCGCTTGTAGATATACTTCAATGTGATACGATTCACTTTCAGCTCCTAATTACCCCAGAGATGGAGGGGGTGAGTTGCTTTTCTTCACTCTTCAACTCCACAGCATGGAGGTACAGACATGAAACCGCTAGAGATGGAGTTCTTGCATTGGGAACCAGCGAAACTGAAGGAACTAGGCAAAAGTGAGGACTGCAGATGCTGGAAACCTGATTTTAGATCAGAAAATGCTGGAAAAGCACAGCAGCATCCGAGGAGCAGGAAAGTCGATGTTTCTGTTGCCAGTCTTTCTGCGTTCCGCAAACAATTTTCGTTTTTGGGTCAGATTTCCAGCAACTGCAGCTATTTATATTATACTGGATTAGTGGTGCTGGAAGAGCACAGCAGTTCAGGCAGCATCCAACGAGCAGCGAAATCAACGTTTCGGGCAAAAGCCCTTCATCAGGAATAAAGGCAGTGAGCCTGCAGCATGGAGAGATAAGCTAGATTATGTTAACATTCATAATGTTTTGGACAAAACCAATGACCTGCTAGCATTGGAAAAGCGACAGAAGTACTGGTACACCGATATGTTAGCTGAACAATACAACCATTCCATGAGCGGGAATACGATCCGGGCCACGGTGCTGAGAGTACCGAATCCTCACAAGTAAATAACAAGACAATGCGATAGATACTATCGTATTTGGTGTAAATAAAACACCCTTTATGAACATTTTCGTTGCAGATTATTTTCAACTTGTCTTCGTAGATTTACAAAGTGGGAAAAGGCCATTCCGCCTGTGTGCATTGCGGTTAATCAGAGAGCCATCTATTCTAGTCGCAGTTTCCAACTTCGGCCCAAAGTCTCGTGTGTTCTAATGTTCCCAGGGCAAATGTCAATGTCTTTATCCTGTGTTCTTCCAATGGCACAATAATGGGGCAGATGTATGACACTTGCACAACGACTTGTAATTTTTTTGAGGAACTGATGCTCATTTTCACCCACAAAGGGAGACACACAGAAAGATACCCCCAAACCGACAGAGGTCTCCGTTGTGGTGAACTGGAGTTTGAAATGGACAATAGGACAAATGCAACTTTTAAATGCGGAAGCACAGAAGCGACGCCCGGGCAGGACTTTACAGGGGAGCGTCAACGTGGGACGTGCTTGAAGCAAGACATCCCTCTCGAGCCAGGTAGGGCTCGAACCTACAATCTTATGATCCGAAGTCGGACACGTCATCCATTACGCCAGTGGCCCAATAGACACGCTTGCCAACGGCAGAATGTCGATATGTAATGCCATGGACTTTCACGGAATCAGAATTAAAAAGGTGAACAAGCAGCGAAGATAATCACCAACACTGCTTCACTTCGAAGTTTCCAATTTGTGAAGCAGTGCCTTTCACTGGCAAAGGAGAAACATTTGTCCACAGCTGCCTGCTTCAGGGTCGCCTCCTTCTCTGCTGGAAGTGTCCATCGTTTTACTCACAGTCACGACGCGATTTCCTGATCCAGTCCAGTGAAAACGTGTCATGGTGTCGTCCAATCAGGACCCTGCCAAAACTCAGCGAGAGACATCTGGTCATTTCGAGCTCAGGATGTGGAATTAGACAAGCTGCGTGACACCTTTTCTTGGCGCCGCCACTTCACTGCAAATTAGCGGCTCAAAACGAGCCGTTGTTAGCATCAGCTTGATTTGTACCTTCCTGCAGTGCATTTGCTGAACAACATCAGATAGATCCCATCCGGCCCAGGGGACTTATCTATTTTCACACTTTGCAGTATTTCTAATATCTCTTCCTTGTGAAGCTCAATCTCTTCTAGTCTAGACGCAAGTATCTCTGTATCTTCCTCGCCAACATTTTCATTATCTATAGCGAACTCTGTCGAAAAATATTTATTTAGTACTTCCTCTATCTCCACTGACTCCACACACGACTTCCCACTATTATCCTTGATTGTCCCAAATTTAACTCTCGTCATCCTTTTATTGCTGACATACCTATGGAAAGCCTTAGGGTTAACCCTGATCCTATCTGCCAACAACTTCTCATGTCTCCTCCTGGCTCTTCTCAGCTCTCTTTTTAGGTCTTTCCTGATATCGTTGGAACCCTCGAGCGCTCTAACTCAGTTTTCACGTTTTGTCCTAACATAAGACTTCTTGTTCTTCTTGACCAGGGATTCCACTTCCTTAGTAAACCACGGCTCACGCGTTCTATATCTTCCTCCCTGCCTGACAGGTACATACTTATCTAGGACACAGGAGCTTTTCCTTGAATAAGCTCCACATTTTTAATGTGCTCACCCCCGACAGTTTCCTACCAAACTCTGCGCTTCCTAAATCTTACCTCATTGCATCGTGATTTCCCTTCCACCAGCTGAAACTCTTGCTCCGTGGAGTACACCTATCCCTTTCCATCACGAAAGTAAACCTGAGAGAATTGTGATCGCTGTCTCCACAGTGCTCACCTACTTCCAAATCTAAAACCTGGCCAGGCTCGTTACCCTGTACTAAATCGAAAGTGGCTTCTTCCCTTGAAGGCATGTCTACATACTGTGTCAAGAAGCCCTCCCACACACACTGGACCAAAACTGACCCATCTATTGTACTCGTACTTTAGTGATCTCAGTCAATATTTGGATATTGTCTTGAGTGTTCCAGAATTTCTCATTGTCCCACAGTCCAGATGAAGTTTGTATTCCTCACGTACGGGAGCGAGAATTCGTTCAATGTCTCAGATCAGTTCCTGTGCCGAGAACATCAGAGTCAATGTCCCTTCCTCTACTCGGACTGACAATTTACACTTCTTCAATCTCCTATGATCTATTTCCCAAAGAGTTTCTCAAGATTTCCAAAGCTGGAGCCTAAATTATATGGTTTGCTTCCTAAACATTTTTCCAACTGCCAACTGACAATATTTTCACAGTATCTCTTCACAATCCTCTGGCTTGCACCATGTCCGGGATGGGAAGTCCCATTTGGTGGAGAGAGTTCCTTGGCTGGTGAGTTTCACTTTGGAACAAAGATGGTTAAGTGACAATTTCCTGCGGTTGTTTGTAATGGTGGGAGAGGGAGCGGTGGGGAATGAGCACTCTGACGAGCAGGAGGAAGTATTGCCACTGATCAGAGTCAGAGAACAGAGGACAAGGGATTAAAGGAATCTAATGAAAAGCAGCACTTCTGCTCAGGGCGTTCAATAACAACTGCAGAAACCCGATGTGTCGAGCAGTGTATCTGGAAAGAGAAACCGAGATAATGTTTTAAATGTGGAGCATTTCTGATGAAGAACTCGAGTTTCTCAAGTCTAATCAAATTACAGGCCTGGTTTGCAAAACAGGCTTTCTGAATTTTGAATTGTTCCAGCAGGTAAGCATTCATAACGTAGTCAGCAGGATTCGAACCTACGTGGGACAACCCCAATGGATTTCTAATCCATCGCCTTAACCACTCGGCCATGACTACCGACAGCGCTGCATGCTGAGCACTGACCAAATCAGCCGTGATCTCATTGAAAGCTGCCGCTGACTTGAGTTAAATGTTTCACTCTCCATTCATACCTTTGCTGTCATTTGTAAGGTGCGAGACACCAATGTAAAAGAAGAAAAGCACAAAGTTAGGAAAAGATTTTTGCAGCCAAATGGAGTCAAATTTATTTATTGAAAGGAAAATCACACTTGGCAATTTGCTCGATCTCTTTGCGAACATGACCAGCAGAGGTAATCAAGGGAGCTATTGATCTGAGTATTCTTGGACATGAAACAAACAAAGGTTAGTGACATATTCATTTCTTATTCTGCCGAAGGAGCTGGTATTTCCAGATGCTCACAATGACAGAGATTTTTCCCAATTAAAGACGGCAAATAAGTCCCATCTCACGCTGACACCATCGTGAGCGCTGCTGTTTCACAATGCCACAGAGTCAGGGTCAATTCCCGCCTCAAGCAACTGAATGTGTGCAGTTTGCACATTCTCCCCGTCGCTGTGTGCGCTTTCTCTGGTTTTCTCCCACTGTCCAAAAATGTACCGGTTTGTTGAAATGGCCATGCTAAATTGACGGAGGTAAAGGAGAGGAATGCATTTGGGCTCGGGCGGGTCGGTATGGAGTTGCTGGGCCGAAGGGCCTGTTTCCACATTGTAAGTATTCTAATCTACAGTAATCAATGACCAAGGTCCGGCGCACGTTGTTCGATGGGGGCATATTAGACTTTTCGATTGTTTTTCTTCAAAGTTTCTTTACAATTCAAACGGGAGAGGAAGAGGGGAAATGAATGTCTCCCATAATTCTTGCCTTCTTTTATCATTCACAGGCGGTATTTTTTCCTGTACGTTTTTCTTTTACACTGTGGTTACTGTTAGTGTTCTTGTAAGCTACACCGGCTGGTTTCCTCTTTCCTCAATGTTCCTCATCTCTACCCAAACTCACTTTCCATCCTTATCTCCTGAATCAAAGTAATCTCAACCATTGCATAATTGCCACGGAAACTGGGCTTTTCACACGCATGTGTATGTCATTTTCCAATATTAATTGATCGTTTACTGTGTTGCAAATGCGTACGAGAAGAGTAAAACAAAATAGAGGCCGGTGGTCCTGGGTTTGAAACGCACGTAATTGCAGCTAAAACGCAGATTACTGCACACAATGCGATCACGGAAGCATGCAGCGAACCGCCAGGAAGCACACAATAAGTACAATGCTGAATGTCATGTCAGGAACAGGACTAGAACACAACAGAAATACGTCTCTTGGGTACTATTTTGGACGTATTTCTCAATGAGCTATCGTGTTTTACATATGTTCCATCGGGAGTTACCTCACACAAGGAAGTAAGCAGTGCTGCAGACGGTCATATAATCCGAGTTCCAAGTCCCGGAGTCAGAGACACTCAGTGCCCTGTGTGTACCTACAAGGAACAGCTGTGCATGGGGTTGACAGGGTAACTGAACTGCATGAATGCAGCTCGATGGTCGTCTGTCTGCTTCTCCTCTATAGTTTTCTGTGCAGTCCCTGCGTGCAATCTTGTCAACTACGTTTGTCCAGCACAAGATGGGCATTGGTCACTTGTCTCTGAGAGAGGCTGTTGGTTTATGTGTTGTCATAATTCCGAGTGTAAGGAGGAAGCTGGCTGTCAGTTCCCAGAAACTTACTTTAATAAACGGAAGCGTGCTTTTTAACTTGCAGCTTGGCATATACTCGTTGCAAAGTTCGTGCACTGAGAATCACGTTGCGGGACTATCCAATTTTGGCAAAGAATTTGTGTGGCATTCACGAGTTGCCACGACCAGCTATCCCTAGTAGCAATACGGACAAATGGCAAGAACTACAAATTCGATTAGAGCAGCACAAGTTTAATGTGACAGGGCAAACAGAAGGCAGCCAGAAGATTTCTGGGTGTAGGGCAATCACCCAAGGTACCTTTACATATGAAAGTCTGTGCATCAGTGGAATCTGGGACCAAAGTAGTCTATGTTGGTTATTCATATTCCAGACAACTTGCGTTGTTCCCCGTTTACTCTGAAAGTGAATAGACATACTTATTTCACCGTTATTTCGAAAGAAGATCCTGCATTGAATCTGTTCGCCGTTTTTAGATGTTGTGGCGAAAAGGTGGGCAATCACGATGTGAAACGTTGCTATACTTTCATTTCCTTCATTACTGTCCTGGTGAGGGAGAAAGGTGATTGGTTCTCTCGATCAGATGGGGGCACCGGCGCATTGATGGCCTAATTTAATCACGGATATACTTGAAAGTGTTCACTTTTAATGGTTCGTTGTTGTGTTTTGTTTTATGATACTTGAGAACTTTCTGGGACTTGGCAATACACTAAATCTCCAGTAGGTTTGGAATTGCGTCGCTGTTATTTGTGCGAGCAGTTCATGTCAGAGACGACTCACGGTGCCTCACAGACAGCACTTAATGGTCATTGGAAGCAAATATCCTGTAAACCTTCATCTCTGGATCGGTTGGGCTCACCCACCCTCCAAACAAAATAGCCAAACTCGCTGGCTGAGTTACAATCATCATGCGTTTTTTTGCAAATGGTGTATTCAAACTGTTGCCGGTGGCTTCAGCATCTCAGACTTGTCGAGCATGGAAACAAATCCCGCGATCCAACTTGCCCTTGCTGAATAGATAAACGAAATTAATCCATACATTTCTGCCAATATTTGTGCCTTATCTCTCCGAGGTCTTCCTGACTATACACCCATTCAAATGCCTTTGAAATGTTGTGAGTGCACCAGACTCTGCCACTAAATGTGGCAATTCATTCCACACACACAAAAGTTCTGTGTGAAAAATATTAGTCCCTCACATCCCTTTTAAATTTTTCCTCTCTCACATTAAACGTTTGCTATGTAGATTTGAACTCGCGTGTCTTGTGAAGAAATGCTCCCTGACTATTTACTGTGTTTCCTCATGATTTTATAAGCTTCTGTGAGGCCATATCTAAGCACTGAAGCTCCTGGGAATCTGACGAAGCCTATTCAGTTTCGTTCTCATGTCCAAGCTCGGCAAACCTTGCAAACCCTTGTAAATGTTTTCTAAACTTACACTTGCAAGAAGTGTGTCCAGCTGCAGCACTTGTTTGACCGTGTGGCCACTCTGGAGCTACGGGTGGACTCACTGTGGAGCATCAGCCATTCTGGAGAGTTATGTTGCCTCCCAGGTGCTCAGGCCAGGGATGTCGCCCATTGGCTGAAGAGATTTGAAAAGGGGATCGTGAACAGTCAGTTGTCTTGGTGCATACAGGCACCAACGAAAAAAAACGAGATGAGGACCTGCAGGGAGAATTCAGGGAGCTAGGAGAGAAATTAAAGAGGAGGAACTCAAAGGTAGTAATCTCGGGATTGCTGCCAGTGCCATGTGACTGCCAGCGTAGAAGTGATTAAAAAACGGCACGGTGAACACGTGAGTTGAGGAATGGTGCTGCAGGCCGGGTTTCAGATTTTTTGGATTTTGTGACCAGTTCTGGGGAATGTGGGACTATAAGAAAATTGACGATCTACATCTGAACCAGACGGGAACGAAAGTCCTTTCGGGAGTTTTTGCTACTGCTGTTGGAGAGGTTTTATACTAATGTGTCAGGGGGCTGGGAACCACAAGAGAAAACAAGTCGGCAGTGAGGTGGAAACTGGAAACGCTAAGAATCTGGAAGATAGCATTAATAATGGGAAGAGTAGGCAGAGAGCAGATGAATGCAAAAGAACTGGTGGCCTGAAATGCATCTACTTTAATGCATGGAGTATAGACAGATGAACTTAGGGCTTAGGTTGGTGCCTGGGAATATGACGTTATTGTGATCACAGAGATTTAGTTGAAGGAAGGGCATGGTTGGCAACCAAATGTTCTAGGATATAGACGCTTCAGATAGGACAGGGAGGGAAGTAAAAGGGGAAGGAGTTGCATTGCTGGTCAGGGATGATATCATGGCTGTGCGAAAGGAGGGCTTGGGTCGTGAGACACTATGGATGGAGCAGTGAAATAAGAAGGGTGAGGTTAGATTTTTGGGGCTGTATCACAGAGAGCGTGAGGTGTAAGAAAAAATAGTTCAACAGATCATGGAAAAACGTAGAGGCAATAATTTAGTGTTGATTGGAGATTTCCTTTTTCCCAACATTGACCGGGATACTCTTAGCGTCAGAGGTATGGATGGGATACCATTTGTAAGAAGCCTCCAGGTGAGTTTTCTGGAGCGGTATATCAATAGTCTGACGAGGGAATAGGCCATATTGGAGCTGATATTGGGGAATAAGCCAGGGCTGGTGATAGCAGTTGCCGTGGGTGATTTCTTTGGGAAGTGTCCAATATTCTGTAAGTTTTAGAATACTCATTGACAAAGATGAGAGTTGTCCTGAGGAAAGAGTACTAAACTGGGCCAAAGCTAATTATATCAAAATTATGCAGGAGGTCGGAAATGTTGATTGGACACAGCTATTTGTAGGAAAGTCCACAGTTCATATGTGGCAGGCTTTCAAAGATAGGTTAAATATAGTGCAGGATAGGCATGTCCCGTTGAAGGAAAAGGATTTAAAAGGCAATATTCGTGAACTGTTGATGACAGGACAATTGTACGAATCGCCAAGAGGAAAAGGGAAGCATACATAATGCCTCGGCAGCTAACAACATAATGGTCCCTGGAGGAACATGAGAAGAGTAGGATATGTATTAAACGAGGAATCAAGAGGGTTAAAAGGGGTCATGAAACAACTTAACGCTAGCATAATTAAGGAGAATCCTAAAGCGTATTATTCATATATAAGAAGCAAGCGGGTAACCAGAGAAAGGATTGGACCACTAAAGGAAAATTAAGGAAGGCTGTATGTCGAATCTGAGAGAGTGAATATGGTTCTGAATGATTATTTTGCATCAGTGTTCACTGAGGAGAGGAACATGATGAATGTTGAGTCTAGAGTAAGACATTTGATTAGTCTGGATCATGTTGACATAAGAAGGGAAGCTGTGTTTGGCAGGCTAGGGGTACTTAATGTGGACAAATCCCCAGGAACGGATGGGATCTATTCCTGGTTCCTGAGTGATGTGAGAGAGGAAATAGCTGGGGCCCTGACAGATATCTTCGTGGCATGCTTCAGCACAGGTGACGTTCTGGCCGACTGGAACGTTGCTCATATTGTCCCTTGTACATGAAGGATAGTCGGGATATTACTGATAACTACAGAACAATGGGCCTAACATCAGTGTTGAGAAAGTTGCTGGAGAAGGTACTGAGGCATAGGATCTATTCATATTTAGAAAATAATGTGCATATCAATGAGATCCATAGTGTTTTTCGGGGAAGTGCCCAAGTTGATAGATGAAGGAAAGGCTGTTGATGTCATATACATCCACTTCATTAAGGAGTTAGATAAGGCTCCCCATGGTAACCAAATACAGAACGTAAAGTAATATGGTGTGCAGGGTGTTCTAGACAGGTGGATAAAGAATTAGTTGAGCAATGGGAGACAGAGAGTGGCAGTGGAATGGGGTTTCTGGAAATGGAGAAAGATGACCACTAGTGCTCCACAGGGGTCAGTGTTGTAGCCACTGTTGTTTGTGATATACTTAAATGATCTGGAAGAGAGCACTGTTGCAATGATCAGAAAGTTTGCAGATGACACGAAGATTTCTGGACTAGCAGAACTTATAAGTGACTGTTAAAGAATACAGGAGGATATAGATATACTGGAAAGTTGGGCGGAGAAGTGGCAGCTGGAGTTCAAAACAGACAAATGTGAGGTGACGCATTTCAGTCAGTCTAATTCTCGATGGGGTTATACAATGAACAGAAGAGGTTTGGGGTAAAAAAAGTTGATGGACAGAGAGATCTGTGAGTGCAGATCCATTATACACTGAAGGTTGCTGCACAGGTGGATAGAGTAGTCACGCAGGCATATAGTATGCTTGGCTTCATTGGATGGGGTATTGAATAAAATGGCTGGCAAGTCATGTTAAAATTGAACAATACATTGGTCTGGCCACACTTGGAATACTGTGTAAATTTCTGGTCGCCACATTACGAAAAGGATGTGGACGCTTTGGAGAGGGCGTGTAAAAGGTTTAAGCGGATGTTGCCTCATATGGAAGGTGCAATCTAGGAAGAGAGGTTGAGTAGGTTAGGTTTGTTTTCATTAGAAAAAAGTAGTTTGAGGTAGACCTTTTTTGAGGTTTACAAAATCATGAAGGGTACAGACAGGGTAGATAGAGAAAAGTTCTATTTCCCAGGTTGAAGGATTAAAAACGAGAGGTCACGCTTTCAAGGTGAAAGGTGAAAAGTTTAAGAGGGATACACGTGGCATCTACTTGACACAGCGGGTGGTGGGTGTCTGGAACGCAGAGACGGGAGAGATAATCACGGTAGATACATTAAAGAGGCGTCTGGACAGATGCATGGGTAGGTGGGGAGCAGAGGGATACAGATGCTTAGGAATTGGGTGACAGGTTTAAACAGTAGATTTGGATCGGCTCAGGCTTGAATGGATGAAGGGCCTGTTCCTTGTCTGTACATTTTTTTGGTCTTCTTAAGTTACGCCAATTTCATTACAAAATTTGCGAGGTCTAAGTGTCTGAAGTGAATCCATCCTGAAACACTAGTCATAACAAATCTGAGTGTTGGTTATTGTGGAGTAGCGTAGTCGAGCGGTCTAATGTGCTGGATTTTAAGCTTCAGTTTCTATCGAATCGTGGCTTCAAATACCAGCATTGTCAGTGAGCAACTCTGTGGACATGTATATGAGAGAACTGCGCATGTGTGGATGCCTTTTAATTTGAGTGTTTGCAGATCCTCAGTGTGCTTACCCTCTCGGTGGTAAAATCAGCGATCGTCTCTGAAAACAACGCAAGTTCCTGCTGTCCAACATATCCTCATATCCCGTCGGTAACTTTGCTTTTGGATATCTGCGTTGCCAGTTTCTGTATCTGAAATGGTCAGCGCAGTTGGCTGAAATGTTGGTGGTTTGAGCCCACCCAGGGAATAAGCCTCAAATATTTCAGCACAAGCATTTACCCGACCATGTATTGCCATTGTAACCGGGAAAACTCATCCATGATTCACCCCAAGTCCGCAGGGAGTGAGACGTTTTCACGCAGCAGAATATGGCATCACTTTCTAAGCTCCCGATGCCAACAGAAAGCGGCCACTGCAAATTCAATCAGCGACTTTCTGCCAAGCCATGGGAAACAACTCGTGGAAACTCCTTCCTTAGTAACAGCTCTTTAACAGCTCCTGTTAAAGGAGCAAAACTTTCACTTTAAATTGGAAAGGGCTTCAGGACATTGGAATGTTGCTCCTGTTCTTGTAACGTGTTATATATAAAACTCCTGACTTCAAAATAAGAAGTGGTAAATGTTTTAGGTAGAAAGAACAAAGAAAGTGTTGATTGAGACGACTCTGTCTCGTCAGCAGATGGGAAATGCCCAAAACTGTAAACGGAAATGATTGGGTTTCCTGAGGTAATTTCCCGACTGATTTACTGTCTGCCAGAGAGATTGGAAATAACATCAGTGACTTAAAGGTGAGGGTAAAAATATGAAGATATTAAGGTTGAACCTTAAATCCCGGGAATAGATTGTAATTCTTTGAAGGAATAACTGAAGTGAATGGTGTGAATGATATTTTTGTGATTAGGAGGAATGAACTGGATCCTAACAAATTGCTGATGAATTATGCTTGCAATGTAATAGCAAACTAATCCACAGTGCACCGTGCTTGGTTATCTTTGTCGGTGCAGGGTGAGATGCTTCATCTGAGGGTGGTGGGTGCAAGCCTCACAATGGGCGCTTTCACTGCTTAATACAATTCCAGCTCTTCGTTCCACGTGCAGTATTGTTGCTCTTTCATTGACACATCTGTCCACCTGCTTTTGATCACACGTCGGTTTCTGAGTGAACACTGTTTCCATTTTACTGGAGGCGCCAGAGACAACTTTATCAGTGCAGCCAAAAATACAATGAATGATGTCCGTTTGAAAACGTGAAGTTCCAAACCAACCGTGCACTACCCAAAGTGTTCAACTGCATGGAAAGCGAATTGCCACTTGCGAAGGGTCTGACAGAGACGGATCAATGTCACATGGGTCCTGAACCAACTTTCAGTGATTCAGATTGTTCTGATGGAAACCGAAGGGCACTCTCCCTCAACGTTTTGCAATTGCTCTTCTTGTGTTTAATGTAATGAACAGTTTATTGTCAGTAACGAGAATGGAGGTGCGGCAGGATCGTGAGGTTTCAGTGTGGGACATAGACACAGTAAGTCAAATATCGCCAGAGCACGGGAGAGCTGTTTGGTCCAGGATCACTGCCATCTTCTGTTTCTAAACCAACAAATGAAATTACTGGAAAATCTCAGCAGGTCTGGTAGCATCTTGGAAACATAAATCGATTTAAGACTTCGGGACTAGTGACACGTCTTTTCCATGTCTATCTCCACCTGCTTTTGCACACTCTTCCTTTTTATTGAATGTCTCCTGACTTCCAACTTTATATTCAGATTCTCTTTTATTAATTCGTCTCCAACCATTTTCCCAGTCTCCAATTTTGTATCAGACCTGTTCCATCTTTCACATTGCCCAGGACTTAGAACTGAACAAATAACCCTGTGTCTATTTCCTTAGATAGCAGATGGCCAGAGACTGGAAGGCAGTGTGGTTCCGAAAACTCATCCATGATTCATCCCGAGTCCACAGGGAGCAAGACGGTTACACGCAGCAGAATACGACACCATGTTCTCCATTTCCCCCGATGCCAACTGAAAGCGGCCACTGCAGCTTCAATCAGGGCTTCCTGCCAAACCCTGGGACACAGCTCGTGGAAACTCCTTTCTCATTAACTGCTCTTCCCGTGGGAAAGGAACAAAACTTCAATTTTAAATTGGAAACGGCTTCAGGAGATTGGAAAGTTGTTCCTGTTCTTGTAACGTGTTATAAACAAAACTCCTGTCTTGAAAATAAGAAGTGGTAAACGTTTTAGGCAGGAAGAATAAAGAAAATGTTGATTGTGAGGACTCTGTCTCGTCAGCAGATGGAAAATTCCCAATACTGTGGACAGAAATGATTGATTTCCTAAGGTAATTTTCCGACCTATTTACTGTCTGCCAGAGTGACTGGAAATCACTTCATATGAAAATATTCGAGTTGAATCTTAAATGCCAGGACAAGTGTTAAATAGATTGTAATGTTTTGAAGAAATAACAAAAGTGAAAGATGTGAATTATGTTCTTTGTGATTGGGAGGAATGAGCTGGATCTTTGCAAATTGCTGTGCCAGGTGAATTGTGCTCAGAATAAAATAGCAAACTAATTCGTCGTGTGCCAAGCCTGGATATCTCAGTTCGGTGAAATGTGAGGTTTTTAATCAGAGAGTCGTGCGTCCAAGCTCCATAATAGTCGTTTTCACTGTTTAATAGATTTCCACCTTTTCGTTCCACATGCAGAATTGCAAACCAACGCTGGTGGAGCGTTCTTGTTGCTTTTGTTGACACATATGTCCTCCTGCTTTGATCACATGTCGGTTTTTGAGTGGAAACTGTCTGAACTTTACTGGAAATGCCAGAGACAACTTTGTCAGTGCAGCTGAAAATACTATGAATGACGTCCATTTCAAAACGTGAGATTCCACTACATCCGTGCACCAACCCAAGTGTTCAAAGACATAGAACGCGAATGGCCATTTGTTAGTGGTCTGACAGAGACGGCTTAATGTCTCATGCGTCCTGAACAACAATTAACTGATTCAGAATGTGCTGATGGAACGGAACGGAGCTCTCTCTGAACGTTTTGCAATTGTGCTTGTTGTGTGCTCATGTAAGTTTATGTCATGAACAGTTTATTGCCAGTAACGAGGGTGGGGGTGGGGAAGCATTCTGAGGTTTCAGTGTGGGACAAACGTGATTTGATCGAACGGGTAAGTCAAATATTCCTAGAACATGGGAGAGCTGATTGGTCCAGGATCACTCCCATTTTCTGTTTCAGAATCAACAAATGAAATTGCTGGAAAATCTCAGCAGGTCCGGTCGTATCTTGAAAACGAAAACCGAATGAGATTTCGGGACTGGTGACACTTCTTTTTCCATATCCATGTCCCTCTGCCTTTCTACAAACTTCCTTTTTATTGAATATCTCCTGACTTCAAACTTTATATTCAGATTCACATTTATTGCTTCCTCTCCAAACATTTTCCCAGTCTCTAAAATTGTATCATGCTTGTTCTATCTCTCACTTTGCCCACGACTTCCAACTGAACAAATAACTCTGTTTCTATTTCCTTAGATGCCAGATGGCCAGAGATTGGAAGACATAGGAGGACGGTTAGTGCTTTCAGAATATCTAGTCTGCTCCGCCATTCGATCTTGGCGAATATCGTTCTTAACCCCATTCTCCAGTCCTGTCCCTGAACACTTACTCCCCAGTCTTAGGATCCACTCTTTTTCCCAGAGTGGGTCCTAATCCGTCCGAAAACCCTCCACATGTGTTGGCAGCTGTTACACCGTGTCTACGTGTCATCAATCTCAGTTTCAGTGATTCTCGGCAAACACGAACTGTTCTGAGCAGCTCAGTCTGGTCTCTGGCCCCATTGTGATCCTGCGGGGGAGCAGTAATCATCTTCATCTCCTACGGAAAGGATCGGCGCTTCAAAAAAAAATGGACAGAAAGAAAGATAGGCTTGTGTGTCAAGATATGTGGAGGTAATTGCTTTCTCACCTGGTCAGTAAACCTTACTCTGTATATCCCCACACATTCTAGCTGTTGTGGTGAAAGGGAATACAAGTACAATTAATTGCCATCTATGCTTTTATTCGATATGTATTCTTCCTTGTTCTGAATATGCAGGGATGTTTCCAGCACTGATGGTCACCATTTCTAAGAGTGCATGCCGCGAGCCCTGATATTTTCTGGAGAGTAGCCGTATCAGTTTGTGCGAAAATGTCCCAGTACAAAGCTTAGAAGAAACATTGTTGTTCCCTCTTTCCGGACGACAGTCTTTCATATCATGATCGATGGGGCTTTATTGCATACTCATCAGCAAGCCTTGTTTTGAATTTATTCGCCCAATACTACTGTAGCGGTGGAATGAATATAATTCCGAATACCTGCTGCGTGAATTTCATTTTCAAATTACTATTCGCAGTGGTCCTTCATATGTGGTGATGTTTATATCACTGCTGGCCATCCTGTTTCAGAGTACAGTTACATAAGTTCCTCTGTCTTGGCACTGCAGGGAAAATTGTCTACGCCTTTTCAGCCAATATTTCCTGGATAATTCAACATGCTATTCTTTATTTTTTCGATCATGTCCACTTTAAAGACACAGTTACCGGGCACTGATCCTTTCTGTAACAACAGTACCGCATTTGCTTGACATGCGAAGGTGTCCCGGATCAGTAACAAGGAGAGCATTCATTTCCTTCTATCACAGGGAACACTGGATTCATGATGTTAGCCTCTGTCAAATGCATCCGAAAATGTGCTCTGAAAGCTTCATTTGAACGCTGTCTGGCGTTTCTCAACGTGTGTCAACCAAAACCAGAAATCCTCAATCATAGTTTGGAGCAGTTCACATATTCGAGTTTCGAAGCAGCAGACACGGATACAGTTAATTCACAATCAAAAGATTTACAGGCACAGATGAACTATCGACTCTTGTTCTCATACTGTTACTAATATTACCGTGTGGCCTGAAGTCTAAGCCATGTTGTCACTGAAAATGAGGAAATCACAGACAGGCTGCCGAATGACAGTATGTATTTTGTTTTCTTGTTCTCACAGAGTTCTAGGAAAGTATGACAGCTCTGGTGAAACACCTTCTGTCTGATTCAGTCATCAACAAGAAACGTGAATGCGACTAAAGCGGGAAACCTTTTCACAATCGAACAAAGAGCAATCACGGACAGTGACCACCTCTTTGACATCTCAGATCGCCTTTGACCTTCCCTGAATATGTATAGGAACTAATTTTTGCACACCTCAAAGTGAGAACTGTTTGATTTACAGACAATAAGTGAGTCACATGTCCTTGATTCCCACATAGGTTTCCAACTCAGCTTGCAGCCAGGTGGCAGTTGCTCATGGCTCTGCTGGATAATGCACTATTATGGAGAAATAAAATGAAAGTTGGAACTCTTATTGGCTCTGGGTTTCGAATACTCTTGCTACGTGTTCTGCCATTCTCGGATTCCAGTGCTAAACCAGTTTTTCAGTTCATCTGAGCAGCAGGAAAGTCGGCGTTTCTGGCAGGAGCAGAATTCATCATCTCCAGTGATCACTTTATCTGAGGAGAGCAACGAGCAAAGTTTCACACAGCGACTAATCGGAATTGCATTCTGTTTCAACATGGCAGCAGATATGGTCTAGCAAATTCAAAGCCATATTTGCTGATGAGAACAACAAGCACGACCGCTCAGATAGAGCAATTTCTCCCCACCGCTTTTTCTGCAGAACTGGTACAGTTGCTGTGAGTCTGCTGCAGGGTATCATCAGGTACATGCTCTTGGGTTTCCGGTTTTGGCCTGTGTGCTCGCGTGGCTGAGCGACCTGAGACTCTGTTTTCAGATTTCAAATCTTAAGAAGGCTTGTGTTTGCATCCCTGCGTGGCCACGTGTACGAATGGATTAAGCTGGCAAAGTTTTGCAGGGATGAGTTTTGTTAAAGTTGAACAGAGAAAGTAGTAATTTCTTCTAACCCGGCTGTGATGTGGCACAGCAGAAAACAACCAATATGTCAATGCCCATGTTTTCTCCTTCTGCTCTACTTATCACGTTCCCCTCCAGCTCGAAAGGCCACCAGCATAATATACGACTCAAAAACAGGCTGCGCCAAACTTTCATATTCCAGACAATTTGCATTTTTCACAGTTTCTCTGAAAGTGAATGGAGATATTTATTTCTCTGTTGATGTGAAATTAGGTTCTACATTGAATCTGCTCGCAGTTTTTGCGAAACGGAGGGAAATTGCGATTCGAAACTTGGTTACTTTTCCCTAATTTCCTTAATTTCTGTCCTGATGAGAGAGGCTGGTGATTGGTCCTCTCGATCCGGTGGAGATATCAGCCCAATTGTTAACGTCATCTCATCGAGACTGTAATTGGTAATCTTCACTTTTCATGGTTCATTGTTCGTCAGTTCTGATTCATGTTACTTGGGCACTTTCCTGGAAGAATTGGTGCTCTAAGGCGCCAGTACGTTGAAAGCACCATTTGGAATTGCCTCGCTGCAATTTGTGTGAGCAGCTCATGACCCAGACGACTCGCTCTGCCTCACAGAGAGCATTCATGAGTCCGTGTGTATGAAAATATGTTCTTTTTGTCAGTTCTGCTTCTGTTCATGAGTTGTCAGGTTTTGGTTTCGCTAGAGACACACACACAGGCAAAGATCCACATGCACACATATATTTTGCGTGGTGAATTTTTTTGGTACTTTCAGAGTTACATTGCACTTTGCTCAGAAACCACATACATTCATGTAGAACTCTGAGCTCAAAAACTGCATGAAATTATGTAAAACTCTGTTATTTCACTTTTTGGATTGGAATCAATCTAAATATCAGGTCATAGACAGAGAACTCAGGGGGCTAACATCTTCAACATATTGTCTAGCTATTGCCATTGTTAACACCTAACCCGAGATTGCAACTTTTAAAAAAAAGGGTTTTGTGATTTACATAGAATACAGTGATAGTTTCACTTCTTTCAACAGATGAAAGGCTTAACAGACAATCAATTCTTCAATGTATAATTTCAGTTACATCACACTGCAAATTTTTGCTATAAATTCTGTGTTACGATCGAGCCCTCCACAAACACCTGATGAAGGAGCATCGATCCGAAAGCTAGTCTGCTTCCAATTAAACCTGTTGGACTATAACCTAGTGTTGTGTGATTTTTGACTTGGTGCACCCCAGTCCAACACCGGCATCTCCGAATCACAACTTATTCTCGACAGCTTGCAAGTGTTCCCTTAGAAACTGCAGCTTTTTGGAAACGTATTACTGGGACAAAGTCATTGCTCAATGGGATGGGATGCACCGTCAATCCCTAATTACTCGAGATATTGAGATTTTGAGTTACTCCGCAGAACCCTGGATGTCCTCAGTAGCGGGGTACAGGCATGATGCCATGAGGCAAGGATTTAGAAGTAGTGACATTGAAGGAACAGCGAGATATGTTCAATTGGGAAACGCGAGAACTTTGGAGGGGTAATTGCGGTGATAGCTTTCGCTTGTATTTGCTGCCATTGTCCTTCCAGACAGATGCTGATCGATCACTGAATTGTTCTGGCAGGACCCGTGTGTGTGTTCTGGGTGCAACCAGGATTTAGTTTACATTCGGATAATTCACAAGAAGAGAATGAAATCTCCATTTCCTGACTGGGAATGAAAGCCTGTTCTGGGCAATGCAAACTCAGACTCATATGCAGGGATGTCCATTGATACTGCAGTAGCCTTTGGGACCTGAACAAACTCTAGTGCCTGCTCTTCACGTCATAATCGTCTTCGTCAGCAGTGTTTCTCTCTCCAAGTTTCCAAGTCTGTTCATATTATCACCCTTGGTTTCAATGTGAAGAAGGCAATGCTGTGATAATCTGATGTTGTTCAGCAGATATACTGCAGCAAGTTAAGTAAAGACTGATGCTAACACGAGCTCGTTTTGAGCTGCGCTGATGTGTTGGCAGCAAGAAAGGCAACGTTCAACTCGCCTCATTCCTGATGACGGGCCCGAAATGCCCAGTGGTTTCTCGCTGAATTAGTTCAGGCTCTGGAAGGTAAAAAACTTCAAGTATGAAAGTAAAGTGAAAGGAAATGTTTCACAGAGTAGGGAATTCCAAGTGAAACAGTGACGGTGATTATGTTTGCTGATTTTTCACCTTGTGAATGCTGTTTCTCTGATGTGGACGTTTACATTACCTATAGACAAACTGTCACAGCCAGACCTGGTCTTTGGGTCAGTGACGGAATTGGTAACACGCCTGACATCGAATTAGGGGATTGTCGGTTCGCATTTAAAATCACGAGAATGCACGTGCTAGTCCATTCCTGTTGTCTGTCCGGAATGGAAGGGTTTGGGTTTTCCAATTTACAGTTTCTTTCGTCCAATTCAAATTAGAGCTCAGATCAACGTCTCTCATTGTCTATAGAACTGGCTTTGGTTTAAGCAAAAGCTGCCTTTTGGTGAGTGAACTTGCATGTTGGAGCCGACATCTGAAGTGAAGCACAAGGAGCTGGTCAAATCCTGAGAACTCTGCCACTCTCGGGGAATGTGTCTGTGTGTCTTTTTCTGTGGGAGACACGACGTGGGGAATAACACAGTATGACTATGTCAAACTTCAATCCCATTGTCATGTCATCTAAGATCAAAGAGAGAACCTCACTGCCATTTGCACTGGAAACATCAGAACACATAAGGTTATGGACCAAAGCTGGAAACTGGGAATAGAATAGATGAATGTCTTTAAACCAGACTGCACCATGGGCCAAATGGGATTTTCCATTCTGCAAAACTTGAAGACGAGTAGAAACCAATCTGCAGTGAAACTGATCAGAAATGAAATGGAAAATCCATTTCATCGAGAATACGTGCAAGAGCGTCTGCCTTCATTTCGTGTAATCTCGTAGTTAGGATTTGGAAGTCTAACCGCAATAGTGTTGGTTCTATTCTCGGACAGGGAATGCATGTTTTATTGTGCAAATATATCGTGGTACCAGTATTTCTTACCACTGCTCCGAACCTGGTAATGCTTGGTTTTGTGCCGGTTAATCAAAAATCAAAAAGATACAGGTTTTGGAAATATGAACTATAAACGAGAATTGATAGAGAAACCCGCTACACCTGGCAACATCTGTGGAGAGAAACAGGATTTTTTTCTTAAGATGGACAGGAAGCAGGTTAGTTATAGATTTTTAGATTATACTGTTGGGAAAATGATAATCTTACCTGTCGAATCAAGATATTTATCAAAATCACTGTTGAGCTTACAAATATCGAATTTACAATCTTAAAAGGACTTAATCAGCTGTCATGCTACATTCATTTTCCTGAGCTGGTGGAAGGCTATGTTTTAATGGCTACATTTCCTTTTAGTTTCTGTTATTTAGCAGTCACGCCGAATGGAGAATTGTTTCTTTCAGTGTCTGCCTCAATATGGGTCTTTGTTTTTTTATATAATTGTCTCTGTATCTTCCTGGGCCTTTTTCACATTCTCCGACTCTCTGTCTGTCCATATCCCTCATTTCCCATTTCTGCTCTTGTAAAGCCTGACATTCAGAGACAGTTTGTGATTCGAATTGCTGAGAGGCTTTCTGACGCCTGGCTGGAGTCAGTCGAAGTAGTCCCACATTCTCTGTATAATGCGTCTGTCACTTCGACCTGAGGCAAGGAGACATTTCTTCCTCAAAATCTAAAGACCCTTTCGAAGTTAAAAATGATTTCCTTATCCAACAGAAAAAGAAAGTAATTACATAATAGATGAAGAAGGAAAACGATGCATTTACTGTTGATGTACAACGAATGAATGGTGACAGCAGAGAATGACGTTGATCATGTCGTGGTGTCAGTGCAATTACAACAACATTTCCCAGGAATGCTGCAGTGTCTCCTGCCTCACCACTTAATTTCCACGAAACTGGGAATGAAGGAATGAGAATAAGAGGATGAGAAGCAGAAGTGCTTGTGGAACTGCGGGAAGAATCTCCAGGTTAATATCGTAGTTAAAAAGAGCAACCTACACTTCTGGATTTAAACCAGGACAATGAAGCTGGAACGCGAAATCAGAATGTACAGCAATTCAAACAGGACACTGAGTTTCTCGATCAGCAACACAATACTTGAGAGAAATAACGAGCTTTAAGTACAATGAGCAGGCACCAGTGTGATGGGAGCTGTTTTCACCTGCTAATCCATGGCGCCACGTTAAGAGTCAGATTGCTCGTTCATATGTGCAATGCCTGAACCACTTGATCACAGGAATTCGAATACGCATTTTCTGTATTAATGTTGCTCACTATGAATGGCAATAAAACTCTTCTTATGCAAAAAGAGACGTTTCAATGCTGAGCATGCCCCACTAAAAAGACACAGAAAAAGACAGTATCCTCTTGCATTGGCATCAAACAGATATTTTCGTCTGTTTAAACTGACAGAATAAAGAGGATGTGCTCATCTCCTCTCGCGTCCCATTAATCACGTTAATACACACGCAGGGATTTTCAAACCAAGATGAACAGGCTCATTGTTGTGAATTGACAGCAGTGGTGTCTGAGTCATTTCGAACAGTGAGCAATAAATGCTGAACCAATAGCACTGACACTGAGCCTTGCACCATCAGCTCCACACTCACATCTTGTGTTATGTCTCCGAGGCATCAGTGCATTTGACTTTAATTATTCTACCCTGCACCTCTCCTCAAGTTATTCCCGACTGCTTGCAGTGTCGAATTAGAACATGCAATTATTAGAAATGCATTTCTGGGACACAGTTGTCTTTCAATGAGTTAAGATTCACTGCCCATCCCTAATTATCCCAAAGATGTAGGGGAAGAGTAGACTGACGCCACTCTGTCAATGTTACTCATCCAGGGAAGAGCAGACTGACCCAACACTTTATATGTAACTCCCCCAGCAAATGGCAGACTGACACCACTCAGAGAAGAGCAGGCTGTACCCATTCTGTCTCTGTCACTCATCCAGGAAAGAGCAGGCTGATCTGATTCTGTCAATGAAACACAAGCAGGGAGACGAGCCTGACCCCACTCTGTCAAAGTAACTCACTCAGAGAAGAGAAGACTTATTCCATTCTGTCTGTGTGAATCATCCAGCGAAGACAGTAATGAAACCATCCTTGCTGTTAAACTCAGACAGAGAAGAGCAGACTCTCACGATTCTGAGAAAGTAACACGCCCGTGGAGGAGCAGACTGACACCACTCTCTTAACGTAGCTCACCCAGGGAAGAACAGACTGAGTGCACTCTGTTATATTACTCACTAAGAAAGAGGCAGACTGACCCAATTCTGTAAATATGACTCTCCCAGGGAAGAGCAGATGAAGTCCAATCTGTCAATGTGACTCAACCAGGGAATAGCACTCTGACCTCACGCGATCACTTTAACACAACTAGGAAATTGCAGACTGACGCCACTCTGTCAATGCAACTCACCCAGGGAAGAGCAGACTGATCCCGCACTGTCCAAATAACTCACTCAGTGAAAAGCAGACTGACGCCACTCTGTCAATGTAACTCGCACAGGAAAGAGTAGACTGATGCCACTCTGTCAATGTAACTCACTGAGGGAAGAGCAAACTGACGCCACTCTGTCAGTGTTACTCACCGAGGGAAAGGCAGACTGACCCCACACTCTCAGTGTAACTCAGCAGACTGATCCCACATGGTCAATATAAGTCATTCACTGAAGAGCAGTCTGACCCCAGTCTATAAATGTAATTCACTCAGGGAAGAGTAGACTGATCCCATTCTCTCTATGGCACTCACCCAATGAATGAACACTAACCCCACTCTACCAATTAACTCGCCAGAGAAGAGCAGACGAAAGCCTGACTGTCAACATAAATTATCGAGGGAAGAGAATACTGACCCCGCTCTTTCTGTTTCACTCAGGCAAGGAAGAGCAGACTGTCACCACTCTGTGAAAGAAATTCGCCCAGGGAAGGGCAGACTGACCCTACTGTATCTGCGTGACTGACACAGGTAAGAGCAATTAATCCAACTCTGTCAATGTCTCTCCCTCAGGGAAGAATACCCTGACCCCTCTCTGTCCATGTAGCTCACCCAGGAATCAGCAGACTATCCCCACTCTGTCTATTTAAGTTCACAAAAATCCTCTGAAGTACGTCCTATCCAGACACTGTCCACATCACTGTCTCTGTAACCGTGTGCGTTCAATGGCAAATCCAAATAACCTGCAAATGTTTAGAATGTAGCAGCAAACCAGAGCTACCACACAGTAATTGGGCGAATGTGCAAACTTCCATCAGGCAGACACCTAAGCCTGGAATGGAAAACAAATCCGACAGCAGTCGTGATTATAAAATGGCAGAACAGAAACCCATCAAAAAGAATTGCGTCCCTGTGTGTTGCAATGATTCTGAGTATTAATTAAGCCCCCCTCACTGTAGTTAATTTCCATTTTCATCACTGCCAACCTTCTTCAAAGCAAAGCACGCACTTGCTTTTTTCAGACTTCCAATATCCCGCTTTCATCCCGCTTTTTACCTAATCATATTTCTGACTTTACAAACTACATCACAACAGGTTGACAACTGCAGAATGAGCTTTGTTCCGATCTCCACTGATGTTGAGAGTAGGAATACAGCCTATTCGAGTAGGACTTGATGCGCTTGCGGGTGGTGTATTCGCGGCATTATGGCTTCTTTTTTTTCATTTTCGGTCTACTATTTCGAGTTCATTGCGCAGACTTCTGAAGAAGACTTTTTGGAGTCGAAATGGTAACTGTGATATCTCTCGGAAGACAGACGTAGCTTTATTTCTGTTCTCTTATAAATTGATCTTCTTCTGATCTTTGCAAGTGAAATAGGGTGCCTTGCTATTGCTCGGTTTTAGTTTCAAAATCAAGAGAAACATGAAGAAGACAATATCAAAGAACACAAAGTACTGAGTTGTTAAGATAACTTTTGCAGCAAAGGTGGACATGAAGGTCAAATTAAGATAACGGTTCAAGAACATTTAGTCCGGAAGTGGTATGTGACTTTAGTTCCAAATATTTGTTTTCGTTGTTCCAGTACATCTTTGTTGAACCCAGAAAACATTGATTGTTTTCTGTATTCATTTTGTTTCGCGATATTTGTCTTCTGGTCGATCAGGGACAACTTGAATTTGCGTCTGCATTGAATAAGATTTCGCTCTTTCTTCTGAGAAGCAAACCTGTGCATTATGTACCAATTATCATGCTGACGGCTAAGAAATTCAAAATGAATTACGGTTTATGAATCGTGAGCCAGAATGAAGTGATCCACTGGCGAGCAGATGTTACCACGCCCTATTCCAACATCGGGCCTGAACGGTCCATTGGCAGAGTCTGCAGAAAGGAAATGTCTAAGTGAACTAGTCCTTTGTTCAGTTTGATTTGATACCAATGGTAGTGCTGTTTCGGGGCAGAAATGTGTCAACATCTCTGACGTTAGAGTCAAAATTTAAGTCACATCTACTCTTTGGAGTGTCTTCACATATCGGAACATGCTGACATGAAAACATCTAGCTCTGATAGCAAAGGTTTTTACATTAAAGTGGGAGTATGTTTAACTAAGCAATTCAGACGGCCAAGATGAATAATTGGCATTTGGTTCTTCAAGCTGAGCTCTCCACACCAACTGCTCCAACGAAGGCCGTGGATAAGGTCCCCATCGATTATTTTGGTCAATTTTAGCCTCAACAACAACCTATTGTTCTGAACAATGCTACACCACAAGCAGAGTGCTATGTCTGATTTTCATCGTTAATTTTCAAATTCAGTTCTTATTGCACAGTTTCTTACGAATGTGGACAGCAGAAGACCGTTAACATTCCATTTCTAATATTTCCAGAAAATTCTACTCCACCGATATCGCCTTGCCTTATCACACCTCACGCCAGGAACCTGGATCAGTCGAGTTCCTTTCCACACATGGAGTTTCTTTTTCGAATTCATTGACTGCTGATATAATAGATTATTGGCCTTGAGAGTCAGCTGTAAATTAAGTTGAACTTTCTCAGCTTGACTTTCAACTGATCCTAAAAAAAAATTCCTCACCTGCAGGTAAATGCATTGCATTGCTTCTTGTTTTGCTTAATTCCACCCCCAACCCCCCACTCCCCACTCCCGAACATCCAAATTTCACGATAGTTCGACAAATGTTTTAAAACTGATTCGTGTTGGAAGTTGGTGGCTTTTTGCGTCTCGACATATAATTTATTCAATTGGACGTCTTGAAATGACTTCGGATTCTTCACAGTTGAAATTCCACTTTCGATTGAATGCAAAGCTCAAGCTCCACGAAATTCCGCTAAGAGATTAATGACTTATAAAGGAATCAGCGCTGTGAACAGGATTCGAACCTGTGCAGGGAGACCCCATTGGATTTCGAATCCAACGCCTTAACCTCTCGGCCATCACAGCTACAGAAAAGTTGCCAATTTTCATAGTAAAAGAACTGAATTCATGAAATACGCAAGTTGTTTGAAGAACAAATTGTCAAGACCCAAAGATTTCGCCAAATCCTTTGCAGAGACCCAGACGAACGTTACCTTAGCAGATTGACAGGCTTTCACCGCAAACGAGATCCTGACACAGCTGAAGTTGTGGGAATGATTCTTCGTCGAATTTTAGAGTCACGGATGTACACCACATGAAGAGAGGATCATTGTCTCACTGCGTCCGATCGACTTTGACTCAATTGCTCATCATCTGGTGCCACAGTTGTTTTTTAATATTCATCAAAATATGGTATTAGAAATATTGATGCTAAGTCCATAAACACTAGCTACATTCGTAAAAACAATCGGAATTAGAAAGAATGCAGAACCAATTTACAGGAATGGATCCAGCAACTAATCCGTAAGATCTGACATCAGGTAATGAACTTGTGAGCACATGAGAGGAAGATTGACCGAAGATTTGGTACTTGAAATCGTCTTGACGGAATTATTTGCAAGGTTTTTGCGGTTGTTCTAGAGTCATCAAGTCCTTGAACAATACAACACGGAAAGTGGCCCTTCTTTCTAACTTGACCATGGTGGACAGTTATCGTAAATTAATAGGCCACATTTGCCAACATTTGGCCCACATCCCTCTAAACCTTGTTACTCATATATCCATCCAGATGCCATTAAATGTTATAGTTGTACCAGTCTCCAACAATTTCTCTGGCAGCTCATTCTGGACACACTTGAAAAAGTTTCCCCTGACGTCCCTTTAAATCCTTACCCACTAATTTTAAACCGATGTTTTCTAAATTTTGACTTCCGCACCAGCAGGAAAACACCTTGATGAGTCAACCTATCCATGTCCCTCATGATTTAATAAATAGCAACGATTTGACTTTATCATAATTGTCAGGAGGGTAATGTGTTGAGATTATTTGTCGAAGGTTTGAAGTAGAAAGTCCGATGTACAGATTTTTAGAATTGCATCTTGGAGAAGTTTTTGATAAGTCATTGAAGTCTAGCAGCAGTTGTAGAAGTCTGTTGTGAAAGCTGCAGAAGGATTTCAGGGCACGAGAACGAAGCATTATTTCCAATGTATTGTGGCTCAGTTCAACCGCACTTGGACTACAGTATGAGGAATTATAATCCTCAATTTGTAAAGATACTAATGCCATATGAGGAATACCACGAATGGTGATTAGTCTTGATGTCATGGATGAACGTTAGTCCTGTGAATTGAAATTGGGCAAATCCGGTCTTTCTTAAACAGTTTCAACACAAGAGAGGTAATCTCATTGAGAGTTGCAAAATATTTGAAGAGATAAACAGGGTGGTGCAATTAAATTTTGTTCCCTCATTGGTGAATCTAGAAGCAGGAGAAGACAATTTCAAAATGAAGCATTGTGATTTATGACCAGGATGAGAACTATTGATTTTTGTCTTCGCCTTGGGAAGTCTCGCTATTCAGCACTACAATGAGCCTTGGATATTTGGTCTTTGAAAGCATCACTATCAGCCTGACCCGCCGACACTTACAGCATCACTATAGACCTGACCCCTCACACTTACCGCCTTAATTTCAGCGTGAACCCCTCAAATTTACTGCATCAGTCTCCATCTGGCGCCCTCACATTTACTGCGCCACTTTCACTTCGAGACCCTCATTTTGACTGGGTCACTATCAGCCTGATTGCCAACCACTTACTTTGTCACTATCAGTCACGCCCTTAAACTTCCTATGTTAATATTATCCTGACTCCTTACACTTACTGTGTCACTATCCATCACACTTATTATGTAAGTACCAGACTGACGCCTCACACTTACCGTGTCACTACATCACTGCTTCCTCAAACTTACTATGTCACTATCACCTTGACCCTCTCACATTTACTGTGCCACAATCACACTGACCACCTCACATCTTCAGCTTCACTATGAGCTTCAATACTCACACTTACAGCGTTACTACCAGCCTGACTCACTCACACTTATCACCTGACAATCAGCATTATTCTCTCAAATTTATTTCATCATTATTAGGCTGAGGCACTCACACTGACAGCGTCACTAACAGCCTGACCCCCTCATGCTTACTGCATTGGTATCTCTCTGATCCCCTTAGAATTACTCCGTCACAATCACTCTGACCCCCTCATCCTTAATGCATCACTATCCTTTTGGCACCCTCATACTTCCTGCATCACTCACACCCTGAGACATGCACACCCACTGTATCCCTATCAGCCAAACCCCACTCACTAACGGCATCACTCTCTCTCTAACCTGCTCACACTTAATATATCCCCATCACCTTGACACTCTCTCACTTAGTGCATCAATATCAGCCTGACCCCCTCATGCTTACTGCATCACTACCAGCCTGATCCCTTCAAATGTACTGTGTCACTATCAGACTGACCCATTAGTACTTACAGCATCACTATCACCTTGAGCCCCCAAACTTAGTGCGTCCAGATCACACTGAACCTTTCACTCTTCGTGTGTCACATTCAGCCAGACCCTGCACACTATCATTCTGACCTCATCATGCTTGCTGCATCACTATAACTCTATTCCACTCACTCTGTTGTGTCACTATCACCCTGACAATTCATACTCACTGCACCACTATTATCCTGACTCCATCACAGTTAGTATATCATTATCAGCCTGACCTCTTACACTTACTGTGTCACTCTCATCCGGTCCCCTCACATTTCCTGTGTCACTCTCAATTTGACATCCTCAAAGTGTCTGCGTCACTGTCACCCTGAAGACGTCACACTTACTGCATTGGTGTCTACCTGAAACCTCACGCTTATTGCGTCACTATCATCCTGAGCGGCTCACACTTACTGTGTCACTAGCACACCAAGACTCTCACCTTTACTGTGTCACTTTCGGCCTGACACCTCACACCTACTGCATCACTATAAGCCTGACCCGCTCACACGTTTTGAGTCACTACTACCCTGACCCCCTCACAATTGCTGTATTGCTATTAGCCTGAGCCCCTCACTATCATGCTCATCAAGCTCACAATTACAGCATCACTATCAACCTGACCCCCTCACACTTTCTCTGTCATTATCTCCTTGACCCTCTCACACGTAATGCGTTACTGTCACACTGAGACACTCACACTTTCTGCGTTACTATCAACCTGGCCCCTCACACTTGCCTGCCTCAATATCAGCGTGAACCCCTCACACTTACTGCATCACTGTCCATCTGCCATCCTCACCTTACTGCACCAGTTTCACCTTGACATTCTCATTTTTACTGTATCACTATCAGCCTGACAGCCACACACATATTGTGTTACTATCAGTGATGCCCTCGCACTTCCTATGTTAATATCACCCTCACTCCTAAAACGTACTGCGTCACTATCAGCCTGACTCCATCACACTTTTTGTGTCAGTATCAGACTGACGCCTCACGCTCACCATGTTCCTAAAACTCTGTCCTTTCACACTGACTGCGTCACGATCAGCCTGACCGCTCAGACGTACTGCGTCAATATCACCCTGACCCACTCACACTTTTTGTATCAATTTCAGTCTGACGCCTCGCACTTCCTCTGTAACTAAAACTCTCCCCCTCATACTGACTGTGTCACTCTCAGCCTGACCCCTTCATATTTACTGCGTCAATATCAGTCTGTCCACTCAGACTTAATGCGTCACTCTCACTCTGATCCTCTCTCATTTACTGCGTTACTCTCACCCTGACCTCCTCACATTTACTGCATCACTATCAGCCTGACCCACTCACACAGTCTTTGCCATTTCCACCTTGCCGGCCTTATTTTTATTGCTTCCCCATCAGCCTAACCACCACACACTTATTGCGTCACTTTCAGTCACACCCTCACACTTCCCATGTTACTATCACCCTGAATCCTTTCACTTATTGTGTCACTATCAGGCTGACCCCTCACACTTACTGTGTCACTATCAGCCTGACTCCATCACATTTATTGTGTCAGTATCAGACTGATGCCTCACACTTATCTTGTCACTAAAACACTGCCTCGTCACATTGACTGTGTCACTATCAGCCTGACCCCCTCACACTTACTGCTTCACTATCACAATGCCCTTCTCTCACTTACGATGTCATTTACACCCTGACACCCCACACTTGCTGTGACACTATCACACTAAGGGCCGTACACTTAGTGTCACTGTCGTCCTGACCCCTTACACTTACTGCGTCACTATCACACTGGTATCTCACACCCACTGTGTCACTATCATCCTGAGCCACTTACACCTATTACGTCACTATCACTTTGACCCCAACACACTAACTGCATCAATATCAGCCTGACCATTTCACAAATACTGCGCCACTACCAGGTTGACTCCCTCACATATACTGCTTCACTATCAGGCTTACCCACTCATGCTTACTGCGTCACTATCTCCCTGACTCCCCACTCTTACTGCATCAAGATCATTGTGCCCCCATACACTTACAGCATAACTATCATCCTGACAACGTCACACTTACTGCGTCAAGATCAGCCTGATCCCCTCAAATTTAATGCATCACTATCAGCATCAACACTCACATTTACTGAGTCAATTCTAGCACTACCCCTGCACACTTACTACATCACTAACCGCCTTACCCCCTCGCATTTACTTCATCACTATCAGCTTCAACACTCACATTTACTGCATCACTTCTAGTACTACCCTTGCACACTTTCTACATCGCAAACCGCCTTACCCCCTCGCATTTACTTCATCACTATCAGCCTGAGACACTCACATTTACAGCTTTACTACAACCTGGCCCTGTGAGTGCATCTACATCACTGCCACCCTGACCCCTTGCCCATACTGCGTCACTATAAACCTGGCCCCTCAAATGTTCTGCGTCACTATCACACTGACATCTCACACTCACTGCGTCACTATCACCTTGACCCCTCACAATTACTGCTTCACTACAACCTGAGCCCCTGAAAGCATCTGCGTCACTGTCACCCTGACCGCATCACACTTGCCATGTCACCATCACAATGACACATTCACACATTCTGCTTCACTGTCATCCTGACACCTCACACTCACTGGACCACGACCATCCTCCCCCTCATACTGACCTGTCACTATCATCCAGAGCCGCTCACACTTATTGTGTTCCTATCACTCTGCTCCCAACACACTTACTGCGTCACTATCAGCCTGACACTCGCACATTCCCGCATCACTATCAGCCTGACGCCTCACAATTTCACTGTGTCTATCAGTCTGACTCCTCACATTTCCTGCATCACTATCACCCTGGCACTTAACACTTACTGGCCAGTATTAGCCTGACGCCCTCAACATACTGCATCAATATCAGCCTGAACACTCACACTTACTCTGTCACCATCACACTGACCCCCTCACATTCACTGCGTCACTGTCACCCTGTCCACTCTCACTTCCTGCATTAGGATCACTCTGACTCACCGACACTTACTACATCACTATCAGCCTTACCACTCACACATACTGTGACACTATCAGCCTGACCCCACCACACTTGATGCGTCTCTATCCGCCTGACCCCCTCACACTTACTGCTTCACTATCAGACTGACCCCTCACACTTAACGCATCATTAACAGCCTGACACCTCACACTTACTGCCTCACTATTCCCCTAACACCTCACTTTCATTGGCCACTATCAGCCTGACGGTCTCAACTTACTGTGTCACTACCAGCCTGAATGCACACACTTACTCCCTCACTATCACCCTGACTGTCTCGCAATCACTGCGTCAGTCTCTGCCTGACCCCATCACACTTACTACATCACTATCACCCTGTCCCCTCCCACTTTATGCGTCAGGATCAGCCTGACACAGTAACACTCACTGCATCACTATCAGCCTGATCTCCTTCCAATTACTGCGTCACTATCAGCCCGACCACTCACTCTTACTGCGTCACTGTCACACTGACCCCTCACACGAAGTGCTTCACTATCACCCTGAACACCTCACACTTACTGCGACACTATTGGTCTGATCCCTCAGACTTACTGCATCACTTTCACTCTGACCCCCCACTGCGTAACTATCGGCCTGATCCACTCACACAGTCTGTGTCACTACCACGCTGACACCTCACCCTCATTGTGTCACTATCATCCTCACTCCATCACACTTATTGAGTCACTGTCAGCCTGATCCCCTGTCATGGAAAATTATCATTTTTTTGTGAAATCTGTGAAAGCATGGTTGAAACAAAGAAGTATGGACCTAACTTTGCAAAAAGACAGAAAAAATGTAAAGTTCTAACTAATTTTCAGCTGACTCTCAAGGCCAATAATCTATTATATCAGCAGTCAATGAATTAGAAAAAGCAACTCCATGTGTGGAAAGGAACTCGACTGATCCAGGTTCCTGGCTTGAGGTGTGATAAGGCAAGATGTTATATAGTATAAAGGGAATATGTGAAAACCATCAGGCGTCCATTTTATGAGGCGTCTTGCAAATGTGTCGGGTCCATTCTGCAAATTTCAAAATATACTTTTTCTTTGCTCTTGGTAGCATTTGCGTCGAGTCGATTGAAATTCCACGTCAGTATACTCGGGGGCTCGCCTGGGACCCTGCGACTGGGTAAGATTTTGAAGATTCCCAGGAGGTGTACGCGCCACTGCCTTCAAGGTCTTTCACTTCATCTCGAGCGCTGAATTGGCCCCTTTGAGTGAGAGGACTGGGGATAAGTGGATCGCCCCAGAGTCGCGTTACGAATCGAATAGGGTCAGGGTAAGAGTTGTGGCTAAATCCGACAGAGAGACTCGTTTGAAGAGAATAGACGAACCAGGAAGAGGGGCCAGTAAACTCTCGTGCGGTATTCGAGTAAAACTAAAGGGCAACGATTGCCGTCTCTAGAGAGTCTAATAGACAGCAAGATTAATGGTGGTTTGAGACTTGGAGCCACCATGGGCAGCGTTGGAGTCGCCAAAGCTGTACCGGTTACGTGGGTTCTTGGTTTGTGAAAACCAAGGCAATGAGGCGGTCGCACCCAATGAGAGGTGACCTCTGGAGGTAAATGCAAGTTATATTGGCAAAGAGAAGATTATGGTATCGTGAGAGAGGGAGAGATAGAGAGATAGACAGACAGAGAGACAGACAGAGATGAAAACTTTTCCAATATCCATGAAAATCGGCTCCAGCAAGAGCAAACAAAAAGAGGGTCCACAGACAACTCGGAATGGTCAAGAAAAAGTACAATATATGCTGAATAATTATGGCCCAGTTTCTGGAAAACAGTTAAAAATGTAAATCAAGGAATGTGTTTTTCTGGAGGAACGAAGTTTTAGTAATATTCAGTTGCAAATGCTGAGGTCACCGTTGGAGGAGAGAGAGAATGAGAAACGGAAGGGTAAAATAGAACCTGTGAATTGGAGTGCTTATCACATGTTGAAGGCTGAGCCTGATTTCAGGGAAAGAAAATCTCGAAATAAAGATAGATCAAGTACACATACAAACACCAGCGCACATGCACACACACACGGAAAACAACCTAATGAAGCTGGACAGTGTCTTAAGACTGGATCAGATCCTGACCTTAATGGGTGTCCTCGAAGAGCTACAGCCCCCCTACGAGATCCACTTCACGAAGATTCCAAGTCAACGGTCGCCGCCTCAGGGTCTGCTGAATCACCAATAGCATATCATACCCACAATCAATTGAAGCAAGAATACCTAAAGAAGTCGAGAGAATGTCCTAGTACCTTTAGCGCCTCACAGAAGTCAATAACGTCCATTGTGGACTGATTCCACCAAAGAACATAACGACGGCAGAGATCACACCGTATGTGACACACCTGAGGAGCAGCTTCATCAATGGAATGAAGTACGAAACAGCAAAACAGGTAATAATATACATGTATTACCTGGGACACGGGAAAGTTGAATTAGATAGAACAATACGTGATACATGCTGAAAAACTACTGGCTCAAGAGAACCATAACCGGAAATTAGAGATGGAACAGCAATCACATGAACCTCACCTTATTATAATGCAAATGGTCGTTCAACCATTGGAGGGAGGAACTGCGAGAAAAGAGAGAGGCACAGGTGGAGTTCGCAAAAGAGGAAGGGATCGCGAAAGTGCGCTTGCAGAGATAAATCTGGCTGGTGCTTTGTTTGCGGAGCAATGGACCACTGATCAAGACAGTGCCCGCACAGACAGCCTCAATCGGTCCTGGAGGCTGGACAGCATGGTGACTGACAGGGGACGACTGAGGTTGAGGTGGGCAGGCCACAAGGTACAGGTAAACCTCTTTCCTTTATACTTGGCAACGAAGAATCCCTAATGCTAATCACTTCTACTAACCTAACGGGCACTGAGATGTATCCCAACTCTATATTGAAAATTGAGATTACGAAGTGTGGACAATATGTTCAATATAACAATGATGCGTATATGTCGATGCCTACCTCTATGTTATATGTGGAAGGTACACCAGTTTCCTTTTTGGTAGATACATGGCCAGCATATTCACTCCTCAAATCAAGACAGTTCAGAGAGTTGACGCCAATAAAGATGAGTGGAATGTTCCTGAACTCAATGGAGGCATCAGGCGTCGTGATATGAGAGTTTTGCCGCACCCATATTGTGTGAAATCAGTAATGTGTATCCATTCTAATTCTCAATTTTGTTAGCGGAATTCTGTCCTTTACATTTGATGGCTCGGGATCTCATAGTGAGATTGGGGTTGTATTTGCTCAGTACTCCGATGGGCTTGCAGGTAATTCAAAGGGAGAATTCACAAGTGTAAACTGTAAAATACAACCCACGACCCCTGGTGTATGTCTTTGAGTGGCGATTAAGCCAGAGAGCAATGAGTTCAGTGAGTAATTCACTCGCCCTGGAAGCAGGTAACCATGATAATCCTATTAACACCGATTTGTTTTTGCGGGAATATGCTGCACTGCACAGCACACATACACCACGATATCCCTGAGGAACAATAAGAGAAGTATTGGTTCAGGAGATTGGTTAAACCAGGTCAGTTGTTATTGTGCGAATTTTATTGAAGGGATGACAGATGTGCAGTCAGTGTGATCTTATGTAAAGTATCTGCGACGGCAAGTAAACTCTATATTTTTGATGTGGAAGGCTATGCTCCTCGCGTCTCACTGGCGAAGGTGTCCAGTGACTGGTGGCAGGATTTGGGGCCATGGGGATGAAAGGCATAAAGAACGAAATGTTGGGTGTTCTGGGTCGATGTGGGTATGTGGTTCATTGCAGATGGGTCGACATATAGGAAGAAATTAATTTGTCTAGCTCTGGCAATAGAACAGTCGAGGTAACACTCTCTAGCCCTGAAGAGCCTAGAAGGCTGGCCTGGCGTTTCCCTAAGATAAACTTCTCAGACCCAAGATTAATAACGGTCCCTACTGAATTATGGGTAAAAGGCAAACATGATGTGGGGCATATACGAGGTTGTGAACCAATTCTAGTAACCACGAAGTCGGAATATCGTCCTTGCAGGGCACAATACCCGTTAAAACCCGAGGTCATGGACGTAGTTACTCCAGTCTTTCAATCCTTCCCAAAGGCTAGCGAGATAATTCCCTGTGTAAACTCACCGGTGAGAACTCCCAGTTTTCTGATCAAAAAGGCAAAAATTCCAAGTGAACCGGAGGAATGGAGGTTAGTTCAAGACCTGCAGGCAGTCAATAACAGTGTTGTCCCGCGAACATCAAATGTTCCCAACCCCTATACTGTATTAGCTCAATTTTAATTGGACAGTAAATGGTTCCCTGCTGTGGATTTAGCAAATACTTTCTTTAGTGCACCCAGATAGTCAATTCCGGTTCACATTTTCATTCAAAGTGAAATCTTATGAGTTCACACGACTTTGCAAATGTTACTGTGAGTCACCCACCATATATAATGAGGCTCTACGCAGGAGTCTGGAGACTGTTGTTTTAACCCCTGGGTCTGCACGTCTGCAATCTGAAAACGATTGCTTAATAGTAGCACCGACCGAGGAACAATGTGACAAGGATTCCCTTGCATTGCACGAGGGAAGGGCACAAAGCCAGTCTCGCAAAACTTCAATTTATGCAACAACAGGTGAAGTTCTTCAGTCACTTAATATCTGAACAAGGGAAGACCATTGGTCAAGACAGAGTGCAAGTAATTCAGCAAATTCCAGGCCTCACATGAGGAAACAATTGCTATCCTTTTTGGGCATACGCTCCAACTGAAGAACGTTTATCCCACATTACACTAATCTTGAGGCGCCCTGAAGTGACATGGCCCATGGAAAAGAGTAGCAGAACCAAGGTCCGTTGCAATGGATCCCAGCGGATGAGTTGAATTGAAAAAGACGTTTCACAGTACACCTACACTGGGAATTCCGAATCCAAACAAATGTTCATCTACCATTCAAATGGTAGATGAAAAATATGGCTGCATGACATCTGTATTGTTGCAGGATCATGGAGGAAAATTCCGGCTGGCAGCTTATTTTTCGGCTAAGCTAGACCTCGTAGCGGCAGGATTGCGTAAATGCCTGCGAGCTGTGGTTGCTATATAATCGGCTTTGGCGACTTAACCAAACTGATCGCACAGCAAGTATCCTTTCTGCTTTCCGAGCAAAAGACAGCACATACGTCGGCAGCACGTTGACTCAGATACAATACTGTGTTCTTGGAGAAGCCTAACATTGCAATAAAACGATGTAACGTCCTTAATGCTGCTAGTCCTCTCACTAGAGAAGGAGACGGAGACCCACATGATTGTATCGCTGTAATTAATAAAATGGGCTGCCTCGACAAGACTTGCAGAATTCGTCACTTCAGAATCCAAATATGGCGGGTTTTTTGTGGATGGGTCAGCATTCCGGAGCAAGGAGATAGGCCAGAATTGTATTGGGGATGCTGTAGTAACTACCCATGAGGTATTCAAAGCGGGATCACTCCCTTCTCAACTGTCAGCGCAAGCAGCGGAGCTGGTTGCATTGACTGAGGCATGTACATTGGCTAAGGGAAAGACAGAGAATATTTAACCGATAGCAGGTACACATTCGGAGTTGCAGATGATGTTGGAACCCTGTGGAAATACAGGGACTTCTTGACCTTCACCGGAAAGCCCACCACACACCGTGATCAGATTTCTGACCTCTTGGAAGCGGTCCTATTGCCTAAATCAATCACTGTGTGTAAATATGAAACCCACACGAAAAATAACGATTCCATTTCTCAAGGAAATGCAAGGGCAGACTCAGCGGCAAGGACGGCAGCCCAGCAGCCAGTAAATGATCAGTTTGACATGGGAATGACAAAAATCCTTACCCCAACAGCAGACGTACGGGAGTCACAGTCGAAGTCCAGGCTTGAAGACACGTTTGAGTAGGAAAAAGCAGAGTGCAGTTTGAGTTAAGGGGTATGGTGTGGGCCCAATGTTAAACCTTTTCTACCACGATCATTATTTCCATTCTATGCCAAACTGACACACGGTAAGGAACATGTGTCAAAAGAGGGGAGATATGACAGCATTTCAGCACAGTGGTACACTGAGGGATTTGCTCATTACTTCCAGAAATATTGTGAACGATGTGTTATCTGTGCCACAATAATGTGGGGAGGGGAATACAGATGAGTCATGTAGCACTTCCGAAACCCCAATAACAATTTGAACATTTGCAACTGGACTTTACCGAACTAACACACTATGAAGGAAAAAGGTATTGTCTGGTAATAGGTGATATGTTTTCCAAATGGGTGCAAGCGTTCCACAGCAAAACAGAATGCCAGTGCCATAACCAAAGCTTTCCTAACTGAAATAATTCCGAGATGGAGCATCCCTGAGAGGCATAGTAGTCCCAAGGTTTGAGAAGGTGTATCGCTCCGGTTGAGGTTTAGGGTGTAGGTTTGCTCGCTGAGCTGTAGGTTTGATATCCAGACGTTTCATTACCTGGTTAGGTAACATCATCAGTGGCGACCTCCAAGTGAAGTGAAGATGTTGTCTCCTGATTTCTATTTATATGTTTGTTATGGATGGGGTTCCTGGGGTTTGTGGTGATATCATTTCCTGTTCGTTTTCTGAGGGGTTGACAGATGGTAAATCGATCTATGTGTTTGTTTATGGCGTTGTGATTGGAGTGCGAGGCCTCTCGGAATTCTCTGGTGTGTCTGCATATAGAACAAACCGACAAACACTGACCAAATACTCAACTACACCAGCAACCATCCCAACTCGTATAAAGGAAGCTGTATCAGAACACTATTCCAACGAACCACCACACACTTCAGCACAGAAGAACTTCGGAAAACAGATGAGAACCACCTATAAAACGTATTCAAGAAGAACAGATACTTAAAAAATACAGTCCACAGATTCCTCAGGAACAAACCATGACAAGTAGACCTAACAGAGCCAGAAACCCTATCGACCTTTTCATACATCAATGAAGTCTCAGATGTGGCAGTCAGACTACTAAGACCCCTCGGAATCCCACCAACAGTCTCAAACAAACTAACTAATTTAAAAGACCCAGTACAACCCATGGACAAAACCAACGTCATATACAAAATTCCATGCAAGGACTGCCACAAACAATACATCGGACAAACAGGAAGAAAGTTAGCCACCAAGATACAGAACACCAGCTAGCCACAAAAAGACAAGACCCTCTCTCCCTCGTAGCCCTTCACACGGATGAAATTTAAACACCATTTCGACTGGGACAACACATCTATCCTGGGACAGGCTAAGCAAAGACATGTCAGATAATTCCTTGAGGCCTAGCACTCCAACCACAACGCCATAAAAAAAGACATATATCTAGATAGCATCGATCAACCCCTCAGAAAACGAACAGGAAATGGCATCACAACAAACCCCAGGAACCCCATCCTAGACAAACATATAACTAGAAAGGAGGAGACAACAGCTTCTCTTCACTTGGCGTTCGTCACTGATGATGTTACCTAGAACATAGAACATAGAAAAATAGAGGGCTGTACAGGCCCTTTGGCCCTCGATGTTTCGCCAATCCAAGCCCACTTAACCTACACGAGTGCACTAACCTCCATGTGCCAGGTAGTGAAACGTCTAGATATCAAACCTAAAGCTCAGCGAGCAAACCTACACTCTAGGCTTAGTAGTGACAGTGCGACACCATTTGTCCATAATGCCCTACAGCAGATTAGTGAGTATTTGGGAATAAACATGGGATAACACTATGCCTACCACCAAATGAGCAGTAGGGCAGCGGAAAGAGAAAATTCTACATCAAAAAATATATTGAGAAAATGCTGTGAGGAACTAGGGATGACATGGACAAAGGCACTTCCAATTGTGCTAATGTGTATGAGAGCTAGGAGGAGAGGGAGAGCTAAACTTAGCCCGTTTGAAATTTTGGTTGGTAGGCTGCCAAACACAGGAATTGTCCCCAGACGTAAGGGAAGCCAGATAACAGGCCACTGTGAGGATGAGGCGTTGTGTTACTGCATGAAACTCTCTACATTTCTGTCCCAAATACAGAATCAAGTGAAGACAGCACTACCCCAATCAGCAGAAGGGAAGATGTACGATCTATAACCTGGAGCCTGAATAGTGGCGAAAGACTTCAGGAGGGAAAACAGGAAGGAGAAGATGTGGCTGGGACAGTTTCAAGTACGCCTTACAGCACAGATAGCTGTTAAGGTCGCCGGAACAGCTACGTGGATACACGCCAGCCCTTACAAACTTGCAGGTGGGACTAAGGAGACATCGCACAACACCAAAGCCAGTTTAGAGCAAGTATTTATTAAGCAAATGTGGGGCTGCCCCAGTTCACACTGTTGGCAAGCGCCCTGGTAGGACTATTCATAAGGGCAGGGGTGTCTGGGATGCAGCAGCTGACGGTAATCTTAACTGATAGGACGAAGTGGATCTTTAAATGCGGCCCATAGCCGTTCAGTAACAAGGTCGACTATAAATTGGATAATTAAGATTTATGCAGGGAACCATGCCGCGCCGGTGACTGGCATTTAGTAGTAGGCACCACAGCAAAAGGGGCACCTGACATGGGAAATAGATATTCTATAATCAAAGTAAAACTCAGAAGAGCAATGAGGGAGTATCGTGATGTGGAATATAGATAGATCCTTCTCTGACATCTGTAGACAGGTGAATATAGTGGTGCAGTCGCCCGACCCCCGCCCTCAGAGATGCATTGTAGAATGTACTACAGACGATAGGGGCAATGGGGCATGGCAACCAATCAAACCAGATCATGGACCTAACCCCAAGCCGGGCAAAGGGCATTAATGACACACCCGAACCCGAAGGGAGACGGCCGTGGCGAGAAAGCGAATTTAAAGCAGATGGGGAATTTGCCTGCTGGATATAAATGGCGTAAATGCGACGCCAGTAGGTTGGGAGCTGCGAAGGGCCATTGTTAGATGTGAAGGGAATAGAGCATGTGCTTTGGTCATAAGACAAAACGAGACATTAGACGTTGGCTACACTTGTCGGATATGTTTGCACACAGCCCAAAGGTAGACTGCCCAGCAAATTACTGAGAGCCTGGCGAGAAATGCCAGCTGTCTGCTTCCACGGGAGGCGACTAGCCTGACCATGATAGTGGGGGGGGCAATTTGGGCAAATCTCGTGTCACCACTCGAACTCCAGGCTAACTACAGCCCCAAGCCTGACACGCGACCGTCCACAGCATTCCAGATAGTGGATTGCAGGGGAGAAATGTGTATTTGCACCAATCGGGGGAGACTCCTTTTGGGTATCTCCCAGTGTACCTTGATGCTGTACTTGAACAATGACTCTTGTACACCAACATACACAAATGATACGACCATAAACATTGCTTGTTCCTTTATCAATGTTCAGACCATGAGCGGCATGGTGGCACAGTGGTTAGCATTGCTGCCTCACAGTGCCAGAGACCCCGGTTTAATTCCCGCCTCAGGCGACTGACAGTGTGCAGTTTGCACATTCTCCCTGTGTCGCGTGAGTTTCCTCCCACAGTCAGCAGATGTTCAGGTAGGGTGAATGGGCCATGCTAAATTGCCTGCAGTGTTAGGTGTGAGGTAAATGTATGGGTGGGTTGTGCTTCGGCTGGTGTGTGTGGAGTTGTTGGTCGGAAAAGCCTGTTTCCACGCTGTAAGTCATCTAATCTAATCAGGATGGCAGTTATAATATGGGCAGGTTTCGAGAAAGGGTACCACCACCCCCCGGGGAGAAAGGGGTGCTGCTACACCGCGATACTGTCCACCAACACAACAGTGTTCGCCCTAAAAGGCAGCAATTGCCGAAATCGGAGGGGCATCCCTCTGCATTGGAATTGGTACACACTCGCAGAACATCCTCGCATATGGTGTATTCGGAAATGAGACAGTGGAAGGCCTAGCACTCATGAACACTGAGTTAATAGCGGTTAGGAAGCAGTGGCACAAAATCAATTAGTACTAGACATCCTGACGGCCGAGAGAGGGGCTGTCTGCAAAACGTTAGGTACCTCGTGCTGTATTAATGTTCCTGATGAGTACCAAGATATAACTGGTTTAATAAATGGTATGAAGGCAGCTAAATGAACGCCTCCACAAGCAGGTGACTCCTCCTCCTGATGGCTCTCGTCCCTTCTGGAGGATGGGGGTAATGGACCCATATCGTTCTATTAGTTGTAGGACTGGTCTTACTCATACTGCTTTGAATAACAGCCTAGTTGTGTACCTGCCTACACCACTTGCTTATGAATGCAGTAGGATACGAAATGTTAAACTATCAGTGGTCCCAAAAAAGGAAGATCCGATTGCTTGTCCACACCCTACACCTACGTTGACGAATGTGACGTGTGAAGATGAGCTGTGTATCGGGCAAACCAGGGAAATGGAAAAACCACCACAAAGCTTTGTTAGAGTTAGGTGGTGTCTGAGGAAATGCCTGGTGTTCATAAATTATTTTTGATATATAGCAATCTGGCTTTTTATTTGCTTGTTGTCCTTGTTGTAAAATGACAAAAATTTGAAAAATTCAATGGAAAATTAACAAAATTAACATTTACTGTGAAATCTGTCAGAGAATGTTTTGCAAAATTTAATACTTCGCTGAAATATGCAAATACTTTGCTGAATTCTGCGTCGAGGAGTCAGCTTGTCTTTGTGGAACTTTGCAAACATTTCACCTGACTTTGCGAGCAGCCAAGTTCAGAAAAAAAGCTTCAGAAAACATAAAGACAATTATGTCCAAGGCATGGGAATGAGAAAATATGAGCTCGAATGTTTCCCAACACTTGTCCTTGAGCATGTGATAAGAATAGTAGAACACGAATATGTGAATTTTGTTCGCAGCCCTTACTTAAAGCACTTTTGCCAAGTATATTGGCTGCTCTGCATGCAGAGGTTGAAAAGTAAATCCTTTCCTTTGCTCTTGCTAGCAGTTGATTCGAGCCGATTAAATTTCCACGACAGGTGTCAGGGTGTCAGGCAGTGGGAGAATTGTTGGGTATCAGTAAATGTGAGAATTGTTGCACAGTGCCATTACATTGGAAAATTAGTACAAATTGCCAATTCATTAAAGAATTTTAGCAGAACACCTCTAAATGGAAGAATAGGGGCAGGGAATCAATGAGAAGGAACAATTTTGCAAGCAGCATTAAAGTCGAGATTCTAGTTCTCCCACCAAGAAATGAAAAAAAAACTTTGGAGCAGGGAAGCCAATACGTGGAGGAAGTGTATCAGGAAACAACGCAATGGGAAAATTGACGCAGGACATCAATAATGGGAGAGTTGGTGCCGATGTCACAAAAGTAGAGAATTGGTGGAAGACGTCGGAGAACTGGTGCTGAATAATATTAAATGTGGTGGAGGTGCAGTTGCTGATGAAAAGAAGATTCTTGCAGGATTCGAAACTGGGAGAATGGTGCACGGAGGTGAAGCTGTGTTTGGGACAATTGTTGCACGAACCACAAAATGGAAAAATTGCACAGTGGAACTTTAACAGCGAATTGGGGTATGGCACCACTCTCTCAGAGAGTCAGAGTCGCGTTCCCCACTCTGGGAGAAGTTGGTTTGGATATCAATGAACATGAGAATTGTTTCAGGGCAATATTGTTTTCGAGAATTGGTGTGGGGTGCTTAAAGCATGCAGAGTTGGAACAGAGCATCGTTAAATGGGAGAACACGGGCAGGAATCAGTAAGTCAGAGAAATGTTGTAAAGTGCAGGAAAGTGGCCATTCGATGCAGGGCGCCAATAATGAAAAAAACTTTGAGCAGTAAACCATTATGTGGAAGATGTTTGTCAGGAAACAGCAAAACAGGAGAGTTGGGGCAAGGCAATACTCAGTGGGAGAGTTTCTTCAGTTCATGACGAAAGGGTGGATTAGCGCAGAATTTGTCAATTTGAGAATTTGATGCAGTAAACGCCAAAATTGGAGAATTACAGCAGTGGACCACGACATGGGAGAATCATTGCAGCTACATAGTTAATGGAAAAGTGGTGTGGAGTGGACCTATATTAGATATTTGGTTCAAGTCACCATTAAAATGTAGAATTAGAGTAGCGCACTCCTAAATGCGAGATTTGAACACGGGCATCAGAAAATGAGACAATCATACAGGGATATGAGGAAATGGCAGAATTAGTATCGTTATATGAAAAAGCAGGAGAATTCAGTGTCGGAGTATGAGGAAATGGGAGAATAAGTATAGGGGTATGAGTAAATGGAGCAACAAGATCTCACGGCTCTGAAACTCAATCCCCCTGTTCATGAAAGCCAATAACACCATATGCTTTCTTAACAAACCTGTCCACCTGGGTGGAAGTTTTAAGGGATCTATGTACCTGCACACCAAGATCCCACTGTTCCTCCACACTGCAAAGAATGCTGCCTTTAGTCCTGTACTCAACTTTCAAGTTCGATCTTCCAAAATGCATCACCTCGCATTTATCAAGTTTGAATTCCATCTACCACCTTTCAGCCCATCTCTGCATCCTGGCAATGTCGTGCTGCAGCCAGCAACAGTCCTGTATACTGTCAATGATACCTCCAACCTTTGTGCCCTCTGCAAACTTGCTAACCCATCCTTCAATCTCCTCATCCAAGTCATTAATAAAAATTACAACGAGTAGAGGCCCAAGAACAGAGCCCGTGGAACACCATTTACCACTGACTTCCAGGCCGAATATTTTCGATCCACAACCACTCGCTGTCTTCTGTCGACCAGCCAATTCTATATCCAGACAGCTAAATTTCCCTGTATCCCATTCCTCCTGACATTCTGAACGAGCTTACCATGGGGAATCTTATCAAATGCCTTGCTGAAGTCCAGATACACAACATCCACCGCTCGACCCTCATAAACATTCCCAGTAACATCCTCAAAGAACTCAATAAGATTCGTGAGGCATGACCTGCCCCTCACAAAGCCGTGCTGGCTGCATTTAATCAAGCCATGCTCTTCCAGATGGTCATAAATCCTATCCCGCAGAATCCTTTCTAACACCTTGCAGATGACAGACGTGAGACTGACTGGTCTGTAATTTCCGGGGATTTCCCTATTTCTTTTTTTGAAGAGAGGAATTACATTTGCCTCCCTCCAGTCCTCAGGTACGAATCCGGTGGAGAGCGAGGATGCAAAGAGCTTCGCAAGCGGCGAAGCAATCACATTTCTCGCTTCCCAGAGCAGCCGAGGTCAAATCTGGTCTGGCCCTGGCGACTTGTTCATATTAATGCTTGTCAAAATTTTCAACACATCAGCTTCCTCAATCTATCTGTTGCAGCAGGATTACCTGCTCCTCAATGGTTTCATTCACTACAAAGTCCTTTTCTTTCGTAAAGACAGAAGCAAAGAACTCATTTAGAGCTTTCTCTACCTCCTCAGACTCTATCCACAAGTTCCCTAATCTATCCCTGATCGGCCATACTCTTTGTTTGATCATTCTCTTATTCCTCACATATGTGCAAATGCCTTTAGATTCTCCCTAATCCTTCCTGCCACGCCTTTTTCCTGCTCCCTCCTGGCTCTCCTCAGACCATTTTTGAGCTCCTTCCTCGCCTGCCTGTAATCCTCTAGAGCTGAGCAAAACCCTTGCTTCCTCCACCTTACGTAAGCTGCCTTCTTTCTTTTGACGAGAAACTCCTCCGCTCTCGTCATCCAAGGTTCCTTTATCTTACCCCTTCTTGCCTGACTCAAAGGAACACATTTGTGCATCACTCGCAACAACTGTTCCTTAAACAGTCTCCACATGTCTAGTGTGGCCTTTCCATGGAACAATTGCTCCCAGTCCATGCTTCGCAACACAGTATGATCGTATCATAGTTTCCTTTTCCCCAACAATATATCCTTCCATTGTGCCTGCTTCTCTCCTTCTCCATAGCTATGTAGAAGATGAGGCAATTGTGGTCACTATCAGCAAAATGGTCTCCCACCGCAAGATATGACACCTGCCACAGCTCATTGCCGAGCACCAAATCCAAAATAGTCTCTTCCCTCGTCGGCCTGTCAACGTACTGAGTTAGGAAACCCTCTTGAACACACCTTACAAAAACAGTTCCTTCCAAATCATCTGCTGGAAGGAGGTTCCAATCAATATTGGGAAAGTTAGTCACCTATTACAACTACCCTATTCAATTCACACTTTTCCAAAATCTGCTGACCTCTGCTTTCTTCAATCTCTCTGCTTCTATTGGGGGACCTGTATTTAACCCCTACTGAGGTGATTGCTGCCTTACTGTTCCTAATTTCCACCCATAATGACTCAGTAGGCAGACCTTCCTCGATAATGTTAACTTCTGTAGCTGTGAAACCCACTCTGATTAGCAGTACTACACCCCCTCCACTTTTTACCTCATCCCTATTCTTTTTAAATGTTCTAAACCCTGGCACATCCAGCAACCATTCCTGCCCCTGAGAAACCCATGTCTCTGTTATGGCCACAACATAATAGCTCTAAGCTCATCACTTTTATGTACATTTCCCCAGTATTACCGAGCACAGTGACTCCGTTTTGTGGGAGGGGACGGTGATGGGGAATTGTGTCTCAGTGGTTAGCATGGTTGTTTCACAGTACCAGGGACCCGGATTGGTGGACAGGAGGAGGGGGAGGGTGCACGGTGTCTCAGTGGTTAGCACGGCTGTCTCTCAATAACAGGGACCCAGTTTGGGGGGAGGGAGAGGGGGTCCTGGTGTCTCAGTGGTTAGCACGGCTGTCCCACAGTATCAGGGACCCGGTTTGGGGGAAGGGGGAAGGGGGCTTTGTGTCTCAGTGCTTAGCACGGCTGTCTCACAGTACTAGGGACCTGGTTTGTGGGGGATGGGGAGGGGGCATTGTATCTTAGTGGTTAGCACGGCTGTCTCACAGTACCTGGGACCCGGAGTGGAGGAGAGGGGGAGGGGGTCATGGTGTCTCAGCGGTTAACACGGCTGTCTCACAGTACCAGGGACCTGGTTTGGTGGGAGGGGGAGGGGACATAGTGTCTCAGTGGTAAGCACGGCTGTCTCACAGTACCAGGGACCCGGTTGGAGGGATGGGGGTGGGGAATTGGGACATGGTGTCTTAGTGGTTAACACGGCTGTCTCAAAGTACCAGGGAATCGGTTTGGGGGAGGGGAGGGGGGAATGGTGTCTCAGAGGTGAGCACGGCTGTCCCACAGTACCAGGGACCCGGTTTGGGGAGAGGGGGAAGGGGGCTTGGTGTCTCAGTGCTTAGCACGACTGTCTCATAGTACTAGAGACCTGGTTTGGGGGGAGGCAGAGGCGGTGCATGGTGTCTCAGTTGTTTGTACGGCTGTCTGACAGTCCCAGAGACCCGGTTTGGGGGGGAGGGGGAGAGGGGCATGGTGTCTCATTGGTTAGTACGGCTGTCTCACAGTACCAGGGACCCGGTTTTGGGGGGATGGGGAGAGGGGCATGTTGTCTCAGTGATTATCATGGCTGTCTCACAGCACCAGGGACACGGTTTGGGGGGGATGGGGAGGGGGGCATGGTGTCTCAGTGGCTAGCACGGCTGTCTCACAGTACCAGGGACCCGTTTGGGAAGGTGGAGTGGAGCATGATGTCTCAGTGATTAGCACTGCTGTCTCACAGTACCAGGGACCTGGTTTTGGGGGAGGGGGAGGAGGACATGGTGTCTCAGTGGTTAGCACAGTTGTCTCACAGTACCAGCGACCCCATTTGGGGGGGAGGGGGAGAGGGACATGATATCTCAGTGGTTAGCACAGCTGTCTCACTGCACCTGGGAGCCGGTTTGTGGGGAGAGGGAGGGGGGCTGGTGTCTCACTCTCTTTGACATCTTCCAAAACCTTTCTCCAAACATCTTAAAATTATGCTCACCTCGTGACAACCATTTCCACCCTGGGAAGAAGTCTCTGGCTATTTACTCTGTCTGTAACTCTCACTATCTTGTTCAGCTCTATCAAATTACCTCTCATCCTTCTTTACTCCAATGAGAAAAGCCTTCGCTCCCTCAACCTTTCTTCATAAGACAAGCCCTCTAGTCCAGGCAGCATTCTGGTAAATCTCCTCTGCACCCGCTCTAAAGCTTCCACATCCTTTCTATAATGAGGCGAATAGAACATTTCCAATGTGATGTCACCAGAACTTTGTAGACCTGCAGCATAATCTTGCGGCTCTTCAACTCAGTCCACCTGCTAATGAAAACCAACACAACATACGCCTTCTTAACAACCCTATCAACCTAGGTGACAAATGAGAGACCTGCAGACATGGACTCCAAGATTCGTTTGTTCCTCCACACTGCTATGAATCCTTCATTTGACCAAGAAATCTGCATTCAACTTCGACTTCCAAAATGAATCCCTTCACAAAATAGGAAATTGGAAGAGAATTAGGCCTTTTAGCCCCTTGGATCTGCTGTGCCGTTTGATCACAGTTAAGATATTTCTCAGCCACATTCTCCTGCCTTCACCAACTGACCATTGATTCCCTTAGTCAGGAAAAACATACTAATCCCTATCTTAAAGAAAACTCGTTGTCTGTGTGCAGGCATGTGCATGTGTTTGTGTGTAAGTGTCCATATCGGGATGTATGTGTGTTGTGTGTTTAATGTGTCTATGTATGTTTGCGTGCATCTCTGTGAAATGATGGCTCTGTGATTTTGGGGTTAAATCCATTGAAATTGAGATAAACCCTTACTCCCCTCCTCCACCTCTACGTCTCTCCCTGTTAAGTTTATAGTCATACAATGCCACCCTCTGCTGGTGTCCCCATGCCACTGCACAAGTGTCAGTTTTTTTTCTATCAGAGTCCATCAAATATTGTGAATCTCTCACATTGCATGGCTGTTTGGTTTTGCAAATATCTTTGGATGCACAGAACAGTTTTGTCTGATACCTAAATATATTACCATCACCACGGGGTCAGTTTCAGGACTTTTCAAACATTTCTCACTAATACCTCACTAAAATATTTCAATTTAAATAACATGTAATAAATTCATCGCATCACCTTACAAATGACTTGGTCAGAGTTTCTTGGATGCAGTTGCAGTGGAAATATTCTTTAAGGTGTACACTCTGTGTAAGGAATAATCTTCAAAGGCAAATCACTTTCACATTGCAGAGACAGTAAATATATTACTCAGGAGCATTCGCCACTCTGAGTGTCCTCAGTACAATTATGATCCTCCCTATAACCAACTGTGTGTCTGTGTGCATGTGCAGATGGTGCTGTCAGTTTGGATGGTGCTGTGATCTACCTCCCTCTCCCCACTTCCTAGACTGAATCCCTTATGGTTTTCTCCCTCCACTGCCATCAATGCAGTAGAGTGTGAAGGCCAGCAGAAGCGGACATTGCATAACTTTAAACACCACAGAGGCTGGCAGATCCTCTGTGCACACGGATACGCACAGAGCGCAGATACACAAAGATATGCATATAGTTACACAGGCACACATAGAAATTGGTGCAGTCACACAAATACTAAAGCACAGAGAGAGAAATACCAATACACTGATGCACGTGCACACGCAGATATACAGACATCAGTACAGACACACCACAAACACTGACACATTGACTTTTATACAGACATGCAGAATCTGCCAGTATTTATTTTCGCGTTGTGTTTTCCTCAATATTTCACTCGATCGTGTGTCGTGTGCCAAAATTTCTGTTGATCCCTTGGGATTCCTCTGCATTATCATTTTTGCTTCTACACCTTTCCTATAACAAGGCGACCAGAACTGAAGACAATGTTCTAAGTGTGCTGTTACGACACAGCAATGAACTCGTTTGTGAATTAAACCAAACACCCAGAAAAGCTAACCTTGCCTTATAATCTGTTAAAGCACCCACTCTCCTTCTCTAACCAAAAACAAAGTACCTCTGCCACAGTTTGGAAAGTTAACGAGTTTTTTTATTTTTTTTTTCAACAGTCTCTTTGGGAACTTCGACTAGTGGGAATGGAGGTGAGGGCAATTGAATGTTCCTCCTGCAGAATTTGGGAGGTAAGGGTCACCACCAATGTCCCTGCTGCCTACATCTGTTGTAAGTCCACCTGAGTCCAGCTCCTTGAAAACCGCGTTAGGGAATTGGAGCTGGAGCTGCAAGAACTTCGGATCATTCGGGAGGCAGAGGGGTTATTGAGAGGAGTTACAGGGAGGTAATCACACCTCAGGTACTAGAAAAAGGTAAATGAGTTACAATCAGGAGACAGAAAGGGAACCGGCAGGCAGTGCAGGGATCCCCTGTGGCCATTCACCTCAACAATAAATATACTAGTTTGGATACTATGGGGGGGACTTACCAGGGGAAAGCAGTGGGGTAGAGGGATCTGGCAAAGCGTCTGTCCCTGTTGCTCAGAAGGGAAAGGGGAAGAGGAGCAGAGCAGTATTCACTGGGGACTCCATAGTTTGGGGGACAGATAGCAGGGTCTGTGGGGACGAGAGAGACTCATGGTTGGTGTGTTGCCTCCCAGGTGCCAGAGTTCGTGATGTCACTGATCGTGTTTTTGGGATCCTTAAGGGGGAGAGGGAGCAGTCCCAAGTCGTGCTCCACATAGGCACCAACGACATTGGTAGGAAGAGAGATGGGGATTAAAGGCAGAATTTCAGGGTGCTAGGGTGGAAGCTTCGAGCTAGGACGAACAGAGTTATTGTCTCTGGTTTCTTGCCCGTGCCACGTGCTAGTGAGGCAAGGAATAGGGAGAGTGAGAAGGTGAACACGTGGCTGCAGGGATTGTGCAGGAGGGAGGGTTTTGGATTTTTGGATAACTGGGGCTCTTTCTGGGGTAGATGGGAGCTCTACAAGCAGGATTGGCTTCATCAGAACTAGAGGGGTACCAATATCCTGGGGGGGGGGAGTGGAATTCGCTAAGACTATTGGGGTGGGTTTAAACTAATCCAGCAGGCGGATGGGAACCAAAATTGTGGTTCAAGCATAGAAAGGGTTGAGAGTAGGGAGGTCTAAAATCAAGTTTCAGAGACGCAAGATGGCACCGGCAAGCAAGAAGTTGGTTTGAAGTGTGTCCACTTCAACGCCAGGAGCATCCGGAATAAGGTGGGTGAACTTGCAGCATGGGTTGGTACCTGGGACTTCAATGTTGTGGCCATTTTGGAGACATGCTTAGAGCAGTGACAGGAATAGTTGTTGCAGGTTCCAGGACTTAGATGTTTCAGTAAGAACAGAGAAAATGTTAAAAGAGGGGGAGATGTTACATTGTTGGTCAAGGACAGTATTGCAGTTGCAGAAAGGATGTTTGAGGACTCGTCAACTGAGGTGGTATGGGCTGAAGTTAGAAACAGGAAAGGAGAGGTCACCCCGTTGGGAGTTTTCTATAGGCCTCCGAATAGTTCCACATATGTAGAGGAAAGGATAGCAAAGATGATTCTCGATAGGAGTGACAGAGACAGGGTAGATGTAATGGGGAACTTCAAATTTTGAAATATTGAACGGGAACACTATAGTGCTTTGTCAGATTGTGTCCAGTGTGTGCAGGAGGTCTTCCTGACACGGTATATAGACAAGCCAACAAGGGGCGAAGCCACATTAGTTTTGATACTGGGTAATGAGCCTGATCAGGTGTTAGACTTGGAAGTAGGTGAGCACTTTGGTGATAGCAATCACAATGCTGTTACTATTACTTTAGTGATAGAAAGGGATAGGTGTATATCACTGGGTAAGAGTTACAGCTGGGGGAAAGGCAATTACGATGCCATTAGGCAAGATTTAGGAGGCATATGATGGGGAAGGAAACTGCTGGGGTAGGGCACATTAGAAATGTGGAGCTTATTCAAGGAAAAGCTACTGTGTGTCCTTGATCTGTATATACCTGTCAGGCAGGGAGGAAGCTGTAGAGTGCGGGAGCGGGAGCGAATGAAGTGGAATCTCTGGTCAAGAGGAAGACGGTGACACGTTAAGATGAGATGTGAAGGCTCAGTTAGGGCCCTTGATGAGGGTTACAAGGTAGCCAGGAAAGAGCTAAAGAGAGAGCTTTGCAATGCTTTGCCTGCAAAAGTAGTAGATTCGCCAACTTTAAGCACATTTAAGTCGTCATTGGACAAGCATATGGACGTACATGGAATAGTGTAAGTTAGATCGGCTTCAGATTGGTATGACACGTTGGCACAACATCGAGGGCTGAAGGGCCTGTACTGCGCTGTAGTGTTCTATGTTCTAAGTTCCCCTACCTCCTCCGACACCTGGCGCAAGTTCCCTCCACTATCCTGATGAGTCCTACCCTCACTAAAGCAATCATCTTGTTCCTCACAAAAGTATAGAACATCTTAAGTTTTACTTTAATCCTACTCACCAAGTCTTTTTCATGCCCGCTTCTCGCTCTCCTGAGATTATTCTTCACTTCCTTCCTGACTACCTTGTAACCCTCTAGAGCCCTGTCTGATCCTTGCCTCCTTAACCCTAAGTCATTATCCTCCTTCCTCTTGAGATATTCTACATCCATTGATACAATGGAGATATGGAGCTGCAAATGGATTGGAGCTGCACATCCTGTCACTTCCAGCATGGGCTGCAGGTTTCCCCACGCTGGGCAGTGATCAAACATAGTGTTACTGAACAATGCACTGGGGCAGCGTACACAGTCCTACATGCTGGTAGGGTAACTGCTCTTGGTTTACAGATCCATGCCTGGGGCAGCCTACACAGCTCTACATGCTGGGAGGGTAACTGCTCCTAGTTTACAGATCCATGCCCTGGGGTGGCGTACACTGCTCTCCATGCTGGGACGGTAAATGCTCCTTGTTTACATGACAATTCACTGCTGTTCACTGCATAGCTCCCAGTGCTGGAGAGGCAGTTCATGGACGGGTGTGGTCTGCACAGATTGCTGGGTTGTATTGAGCAGTACACTAGCCTGGTCTGAACACTGCTACATGCTGCACAGATGTGTCATCTGGATTATGGTGTCTGATTCTGTGACGTGGATTTCAGCTGATTTGTCAGCACATTTACTATATATTCTTGTTTTTGTTATTGGACCTAAGAAAGTACTACTCATCCAGTTAATTCCATTTGTCTGAGAAGAGCCATGTTTACTGAACTTGTCGATCAAGTAATCATCCAATTATATCATGAATATCCGTCCTTCTATACCTTAACCTGGCCGTTCGTGCTCATGTCCCTCGAATCCCGGGGAAATCATTATGAAGCTCAGAAACAATGTGCAAAACGTATGGCTCGTGGTCTCCTGTACATCCCGGCTGTGGGTCACATTTGGATCCCTAGTGTATCGAGAGCTGGCATTGCGAAGCTCAGAAACAATGAAATGGTATGTGTCAGACTGCTGTTCACTTCCCGGTGTGTTCCATGTGGTGCTCCATGGACAGGGGTGTGTGTGCTGGGCTGTTGTTCACTTCCTGGTGTGTCCCATGTACTGCTCCATGGGCAGGGATGTGTGTGTTTGGCTGCTGTTCACTTCCCCGTGTGCCCCATGTGGTGCTCCATGTTGGACAGGGGTTCCGGCAGCTTTAGACACGCCTTTGAACCTTGGACTGTGCGTGTCCACTGAACCTCTGTGCTTGTCCCTCTCAGATGATTGTGTAGTCGGTAACACGAGGAAACCTCTCGAGTATAATTGTAACTTCTAGTTGAGGGGCTTCTGACTGACTCCGGTTTTTGAAACATTAGTCGAGGCTAATGGATGGTTTGCTAGAGGTTGTGCTGTAACCCGCCTCAGACATTCAGGGAGACCTGAGGATTTGGTAACCCAACTCGGGATGGAGCATCGGGACTGTAGTTACAACACTTGCGTCTGTAAGATGAAAAACAAATGGAGCAGAGGCTGCACAGAGAGGAAGATCTGAAACCACAGAGTGAGTGTGCTTGGGGAATGGGATCTGCTGTGTCCACACCACGTTTTCCAGGAACAGCTTCCCAAGTTACATTTAACTCAGGAGCAGAGTGTGCACGGACACTGATTGAACAAAGAGCTGGTCACAGAGTGGTGTCACTTCCTTCAACACGATCTGCATCTTCACACCAGGGGGAGGACGGTGCTGCCAGGGTCACTGTTTCACTCAGCTTCTATGATCCCCAACTTTCCAGGCAGGAGTGGGTGACAGATCCATCATCTCCCAGTATGCCGACGTCAACATCACCATTTGGAGACGGAGTATATATTTGGTGGTTGAGAGCAATGGGGTCCCTGGGAACATCAGGGAGATGTAGCAACACTTCCCGTGTCTGATCGGGTCAGAATGAACCCTCCAGTACACACTGCATCACTAAGTCCTGTGGTATTTTTCCGTTTCAGTAACATTCGACCAACCATTCTTCCGAAAGAAAATGACAGACTATGTAATATCTTTAATCCCATTTGCTAAATTTTTATCCATTGACTTCACCTGTCAATATCCAATTACAGACTCTCCACCTTCCCTTGATAATTTAGTTTCCTGTTTATCTTAGTTTGATCGGCATATATAGTTACAGTGCATTTGTTCCACTCCTCCTGATCATTGATACAGATTGGGAAGAGCTGTGGACCCAGCACTGGTCACTGTGTGACTCCACTGATGACGTTCCATCAAACTGACTAAGGCTGAATTATCCAGAGTGCCTGCTTCCTGTCTGATAACCAGTCCCCCCTCCATTTATGTGTAACACATTCAAAGCACTAAAAGGAACGAGGAGCATCAGTTCAGTAATCCAGCCCCTCAGGCCTCTTCCAACATTGAATACAATCATAGCTGATGTCATTGCGGCCTCAGTTCCACGTTCCTGTCCGCTCTCATATTCCTTCACTTACTCAATATCCCAGCACCTACTGCACTCTGGGGCAGTGAATTACCCAGATTCCTAACCCTGAGACAGAAGTATGTTCTCCTCACCCTTGTTTAGGTTCTCCCCCACTTCATCCTAAAACTATGGTTTTAGGTCCGTTCGAGATTGTCCCACATGAGGAAATATACACTTCACATCTACATTGTAAATCACCTTTCACATCGTCCAGACCTCTGACATCTCCTCTCATTTTTCGATACTGCAGGCAGTGTTGGCCTGAACTGCTCAATCTCTCTTCAGAGGCAATCTCCTCATCTCTGGAGTAAATCGAGTAAACCACATCTGAACTGCCTCCATGGCAAATACATCCCTCCTACAGTCAGGACACCAAAACTGCACACAGTACTCAGTTGCAATCTCACATCTCCCTCCATTTATAATCCATTGTTTTAGAAATAAGTGCCAAAGTTGCACTTGCCTTTCTCATTATCTGCTGTACCTACATCGGAGTATTCTGTAGTATGGACGCGGGCAGCCAGATCCCTCTGTACCTAATCATTCTGATGTCTCTCTCCATTTGGAGAATAATTTGCCTTTCTGCTACACTGATCCAAACGGATACACTCATACTTCTCGTTGTTCAGTTGCTTCTGTCAAATGTTGCCCCAACCTATCCATATACATTTTCTAACTTCTTGCATCTTCATTGCAATTTCTCACCTGAGTTAGTGTCATCTGTTAATTTGTTTATAAGATGTTTTATCCTCTCAACTACATAAGACTATAGATTGTAAATAGTTGGAGCCTGGAGACCAAAACATATGGTTTCCTAAAAGTTGAATTTTGCCAAACAGAAAATGACCCATATTTTTTTCCATCTCACTGCATTTTGTTGCTTCACCAAGCCTGTATCCAAGCTTAAAAATTATTTTTAATCATAAACGATCTTATTCTGCAGATTAATCATTTGTGCAGATCTCTTCAATTTTTCCTGAAAGTTCAACTATTTCATCTCGAGGATCCCCATGATCTAAAGCATGTTGATTCTAATCCACTTTAGCAATATTTCTTAAATTTCAACAGCTTTCTCACTACTATATAGTCCATCGTGAAGGTGATAATTCTAATTTCTTACCTCTCTATAATCTCTTTGTTTGCTCCAATCCTGTCTAATTGGCACATGGCGTGAAATGACCTGCTCTGATTGCTCTGTAAGAGGTCAGAGTCGCTGAATGGACTCATTCTCTTCGTTGTGCACAACATCGATGGGCTGATGTCTTTCTGGTGTTCCACATCACCATCTCGATGGTCTGCCTGTCCTCCTCCTGTTGATGCGTAAGAGTCGTGAGGGCTTATGCAATCTTCCTGTTGCTGTGTAACAGTTTGAAGAGCTGAAAAAACCTTCTCATATTACTCCACCACAGGATGGCGATACTGAATTGTCTCTCCTGCATCTCTGATATAGGACTGAGGGAATGATTGGCCTTCTTCTGTTCCCATACATGAGACACGTGAGGTAAACTTCTCCCTCCTTTCCCATAAGAAATCTTATAGATTGCATCCTTCTCCAATTCCCGTGCAACAGGCTCGATGGGACTGAATATCCTCCTGGTATCCCAGTGCACCAATCTCCAGTCCCTGTGTGACCTCTTCCAGTTCCTTTGTTACAGACTTGAGGAGGCTGAATAGACTGATCCTATTGCTGCATAACAGGGTACTGGTGCTGCATGGCCGACTCTGGGCCCAGTGTTATCGACTCGAGGAGCTGACTGGCCACCTCCGGTAACTGTATATCAGGCTCGAGGTGTTGAATAGTCTCTCTCTGTTCTGGTGTAACAGGGTCAATGTCCTTCGAGACACTACCTCCTAATAAGTGACAGAAGGCGCTGACCGAGAGAGTGTCCGTAATCTGAAGCACTCTTGTCTCCATACCTGATGTACAGACACGAACCAATAATATGGACTTTTTTCTGTGTAAAGTCCTGAAGCTGAAAGTAACAAAAGAGGTCCCTCCCAGATACCTCATATTCCTGGCTCAGCTGCTCAAAATTCATCGTGACCTCCCTGCCAAAACATTCTCCCAAACAGGAAACTCATCTGGACTCCCAGAGCCTAAAGCCAGAATCCATAAATCCCATCTCGAATCCTACCAATCCTACAATGGGAGTGAAAGCCGAAGTGTTTGTTTTGTAAAGTGCCCTCAACTTGTCCCATCATTCTCCATGCTTTCACTGTGTTAAGGCCAATTGGTTTCTGTAATTCTCCATAACAGTCCTCATCTTGTCCATGAACAACAGATTAATGTGGGGACATTTTGCCTAGAAGGCCTGGATATCCAACCAAATTGACCATGGGTCCTGACAAGCCCAATCAGGCACATCGGATAGCAAAGAACATAGTTGGTATTTTTTAAAGTCTGGAAAATCGACATGCCCCCATTCACTGTGGAAGCTGCAATTTGTCCAGCTTAATAGGAGGCCATCTGTGACGCAAGATCAAAGCCAACTGTTAAGCCTCCATAGCGCCTGCCTAGGCAGCGTCAAAGGGAGCATTGGCATGGAGCATCGCAAACAAGGAAGGGCATTCATTTTAACCAGAGCTAACCCAAACAGGATATTGGAAGATTCTGTCTTATCTTCTCTATCAACTGCACGAAGTTAGCTTTATGTAATTGATCGAAGGCTTGGATGATAAAAATACCTAAATCTCCTTGTGACCATCCGGAAGGGAATCAGATTCCACCCCAAGGTCGGGTACTCCAATAAGACCCCAAACAGGGATGGCCTCCGATTTCATAAAATTGATTTTATACCCTGAGAAAGATAAAAAAAAAATCATTCATATTAAACAGGACACAGAAACCATTGGGTTAGTTAGAAAAAGAGGAACGCCATCTGATCTTATTCCTTCCTGATCCTACCTCCATGGCAGTGATATTGGCATCCCTCCGGATGGCTTCTGACAGCGGCTCAATCATTAATGTAAATGGTAACGGTGAAAGGGGGCAACTTTGTTGGCTGCCACTGTCAATACTACCATTGTCAGACCTTATACCATTAGTGAAATCCGCTGCTTTCGGGTCACTATATAACACTGCCACCCACCTGGCGAAGACCCCTCCAATACCAAACCATTCAAGGACATAAAAGGTGCACATCTACTCCATCCGGTCAAATGCTTTCTCTGCATACAGGGAGACTACCGAGCCTGGAGTCGAACCTTGCTGGCAGACTGGAACCATATTTGGCACTATTCTAATATTATCAGAGGACCTACGGCCGCTAATGAAAATGGTCCTCTTTCACAAAGGAGAAAGTGAGGACTGCAGATGCTGGAGATCAGAGCTGAAAATGTGTTGCTGGAAAAGCGCAGCAGGTCAGCCAGCATCCAAGGAGCAGAAGAATCGACGTTTCAGGCATGAGTCCTTCTTCGTGAAGAAGGGCTCATGCCCGAAACGTCGATTCTCCTGCTCCTTGGATGCTGCCTGGCCTGCTGCAATTTTCGAGCAACACATTTTCAGCTCTTTCACAATGGACATTCAAAGCCAACATTTTCGACAAAATGTTAAAGTCCACGTTTAATAATGATATAAGCATATACAAAGTGCAATCCTCTGGGACTTTCCCTGTATTGAGAATATTTCCTTCTCTCGGAGAGGATGGGAGGCAGTCCTGACTGTACGCATAATTGTACATAACCAACATTGGCCCAGCCAGCATGTCTATGAACTCCTTCTAAATCTCACTCCGAACATCCATCTGGGCCGGTGGCTTTACCACTCTGGAGCTGCCTCACTGAGTCCTGCATCTCTCGGATTGTCAGAGGGGAAATGTAAAGAGACGTCTGCTCTGAACTTACACCTGGGATGTCCAAGGTCTTAATAAAGGACTCCATCATCGCCAATCTGTCCTCCCAGCCCGCTGACTGGAACAACCCTAATAGAATTTCCTGAACTGTGCATTAATCTTTTTGGGATCGTGGGGGATAATAGCAGCAATCTTCTTTCTGGCCAAGTATGCCTAATGTCTACCTGGTTATCACCATGCTCGAATAACTTCTGTTTCGCAAAGGAAATCTCTCTCTTTGCTGTCTGTGCGAGTGCAGCATTCAGAGCAGTCCGGAGGGCTGTAATCTGCTGCAATTAAGTTACAGACGGTCTGACAAAATATGGTGTCTCAGCTCTCTTCAGCCGAGCCTCAAGCATACGCTGCTGCTCTCTCTTCTGCCGCTTCTGAGTCGACGAATAAGAAATAATCAAATCCTTTGTATAGGCTTTAGCAGTCTCCTCGAGCACCGTCGGATTACTGGCCGTACACAAGTTAATGTTCCAAAATATTCAAATTCCCCCGAAAAATACTCAATGAATTTGCTATCCTTCATGAGGAAAGGATCCACGTGCCATTGCCTTGAGCCTGTCCCATCGCCACCATCCTTGACCTTCATGTACACTGACAAATGATCAGAAATGGATACGTTCCCAATTCTACAGGACAGCACCGAATTTAAAAAGACAATAGGGCAAACAACATGTCAATCCTAGTATAGCATTTATGTAGATTAGAAAAAAAGGAGAAGTCCCGATCTTCAGGGTGAAGACATCTCACACATCCACCAACCCAGCTCCTGTTCAGGTCCACCAGCTGCCTGGGTGGCAGGGAAATACCCGCAAGACCCCTCGACATCCTATCTACCTCGGGGTCTATACATCAATTAAAATCTCCCCTTAATTGTATGACGTGCCCCAAGGATCATCGACCTTGTGAGCGCATCTAAGTGAAATTTGAGGGGTTGTGCTGGGGGCAATATTATTCAAGGTCCAGTATTCCTCTCGATGTATTAAAGCTTTAAGGATCAGAGACCACCCACATTCATTATTAATTTGGTCAAACAACTGAAGTGGAAGGTTCTTATGAATGGGTATAGCTACTCCTCAACATGTTGAATTACAGGATGAGAAAACATCCGTCTGAACCTTCGCTGCTGGAACTTTAAGTGCTCCCTATCGGTTAGATGTGTTTCCTGTAGCAAGGCTACATCAGCCATTTCCTTTTTTTCTATATGTTTTTCTCTTAATCAGTGAATGACTCCCTTTAACATTCCAGATGCACCACTTAAACGAGCGGTTAGCCATAACCATCTGAAGCAACCCATGACCCACTGGGAGAAGAACCCCATTTATAGCGCGCCGAATGAAAGCAGGAAACAGTTCGTATAAACTTGAAAATCTAACGACAAAAACAACCAAATCAAAACCTCTAACAACTACTTCTACCATGAACCAACACAAATAAGCAGAGACTTAGCCCCCCCTTGCTCACAGCGGACGCTCATACTACCCACTAAGCCCCATGGCTCGTCCTAGCTGAAGCCACTCCCAACCCGGACAAAACAAAGTTAAAAAACGTTACACGGGTCCTGCAAGAAAATTAAAAGTGGGCATTGAACCCCGTCCCATCCATACTTACACCCGAGGCAGTCCTGGTGAAACAAAATGTTATCACCCCCCCCACCTCCCCAATCCCCTTTCCCACTCCTTACTAAGAGAGAGAATCGAAAAGCAAATGATAGAAAAAACAAAGGATATTGGGAGGGGAGGAAGACAGGAGGAGAGAGAAAAAGGGAAAATGGAAACTCCACATACTAAAAAAGAACCAAAACGAGGTAAATCAGGCAAACCCGATAGAAAACAAAAAGAACACAATTTTCCATATTATTTGAACCAGCCAGTCTATTTTACTGTGTACATGAAGTCCTTTGCGTTTTCTAGTGAGTCAAAATTAAACACAGACCCTCCATGCCTGAAAAGTAATATTGCTGGATATCTTACCAAGTACAGAATATTAACGTCCCTCAGGCTCTTTTTTGCCTGATCAAAGGTTTGCCTCTTGCGGATCACAGCCATAGAAAGGTCTTGGAAAAAACATAATTCGTGATCCTTTGTAGATCAGAGCCTATGGGTCCTTCTGCAAAGCTCGAGAAGCTTCCAGCACCTGTTTTCTCTGTCGTGCTGGAGTTGCACTAGGACTGGGCAAGGATGCTAGTTCAATTCGGGCCTGCAAACTGTGACCCAGTGGGCCCTCTCGACCCGCACCCAGTCTGCCCTGACTTCCAGTTTCAAACATTGTGTGAGCCATTGTTCCAAGAAGCTGACAAGCGGGCTTCCTTGTTCTCGTTCCGGCAGTCCGACCAAGCTGATGTTCTTCTGATGGCTCTGATTTTCGAGGTCCTCGACCTGCTGTACTAAGGCCTGTACCTAATATTCCAGTGCTTGGACCCGACCCGCTGAGGATTCTGCCATGGTTTCTAAAGCCGTGCTTACCTTTTCCACCTCCACGACGTGTGGCCCGAGATGCTGGATCTCCTGGTCATGCTTCTGCAGCTTGGCTGAGATCAGTTCGAGCATGGTTCAGTTCTCCCCGCAGGTTCTTGCACTCCGAGACCAGGCTCTGCTCCACAAATAAGTTCCCTGGGGTGCTCGGGGAGGCCAAGATCACAGCCGCAGGCGGATACATTGCTGCAGTGCCCTGCTGGTTGTGATCCTCGTGGACATTTTCCCTTAGTTATCTTCCTTACTAAATTAAAATGGCAGAGAGCAATACTGGGGATCAAAAGCGACCGATGTTTACCACAATAGGGAAGAAATAGAGGATGAATGCACCACTTTGTCTGGGTTCTGGTGCAGACCTCAGCAGGGCAGACCGACTGGATCGCCGCCATCTTGTATCTCCCCCGAATAATCACTGTTAACAAAGTGTTTCTGAAATGGTTTGAAGATGTTTCTTGTAGATGGAGACAATGGACAACTATTGGATGTGATATAGTTGGATATTCAGCTGGATGTTTAAAAATTCATAACGTGAATAGTAAATAAAATTAAACCAACGCAGATCAGGAGGGACATTTGGAAACGGAAAGGTAAAAGTGAAGTTGACCTTCATTTAAAGGAAATTGGAATATCGAAGTAAAGGCGTTCTGCACAGACTGCATGCAGTGTGGATGGGATTATACCTGTGTTCTGTACTGTTTCAAAGAATGAGAGGTGATCTCAGGGAAACTTAGAAAATTCACGCACAGCAGATTGACGAATACAGGGGCATGGAGAAGTGCAGCAGGAAATGTTGGGGGAATCCCAAGATATTCTACAAAAAGATCAATCAGAACAGAATAATCAGGAAACAATTTCGAAACCAAGAGGGCTATCTGTGTCTGAAGCTGGTGAACATTGATCGATTGTGACACAACAGCTTGACATCTTCTTTACTTGGGAGAAGGAGGAGGCATGTAGAGAATCAAGAAGATGCATTATGAAGCTCTCGAACAGATTGATATAATATGCAAGTTGGGATTGATAGTTTTGGATCATGTAAAGTCTTGATGAGTTGTATCTCGGGATGCTGTTGGAGACAAGAGAGGAAATGATCTGACCTAAATGTTTAAGTCGAATCTGAAGCAAAGAAAATGCCAGAGGACGAGAGAACAGCGATGTGTTCCCAAGTTACTGGAAAGGTGGTGGAGTTGCACCATGTCCGGTGGTGTACCACAGCGAGCAGTGCAGTGTATCTTATTATTTGTGGTATTCATAAATGATTCAGATGTGAATTTGGAGGGTGGAGGGGGGAGTGGGGGATGGGGGGCCAACTGTAATAAGTAATTTTGTGTTTGATACAAAGATTAGCCAGATTGTTGGCAGTGAGGAGGAAGGCTTTATTTTACAGGAAGACACAAATGGAATTGTCAGATGGGCAGATCAATGGCAGACGGATGCAAACCTGATAAATATGAGGTGATGCAGTGTGGAAGAAGGAATCTCATATGGGAGTACTCAATGAAAGGCCGCACACTAGGAAGCTCAGAGGATGTTTCTCCACATATCACTGAATGTGACTGGACAGTGTAATAGCTAGTTAAAAAAACACATGGAATTGTAGGCACAGAGTTTATTCATCGAGGCAAAATAATATGAACTAAATATGCGATTGGTTAGGCCATAGATAGAATACAGTGTGCAGTTCTGGGTGCCACATTACAGGAAAGGTTTTGGTTTCTCAGTAACATCAGAAGCTATTAGGGTCTCAACAGAAGTGGAAGTTCAACTCCTCATGTGCTAATTCCTTCCCCCGGCAATTGAACAATCCTCTGTCCTGCCATATCTTTCCAAAAGTGTGCACAACACCAAATGCATATTTACAGTTAATGTATCCTGTTCCCTCTTTATTTTCTAACGCCCGCAGTGCACTTCTGAATGCATAAAGTTCGCAGGCCTGAGCTGACCACTCATTTGGCAACCTTCCTGCCTCTACCACACTACATTTCGTCCCGTCTTCAACTGCATGCCCATTATGTCTTTTCCCTTCAGTCACATGGGAAGATCCGTCTTTAAAAAGTCAGGCTCCTGCATGAAGCGGAACATCTCTCAGGTCCATGCGGACCTCAGTTTGGTATTCTATAATGTCAAGGCAGTTGTGCTTTGTATTTTGAGGAGAGTCTCCTTCCCTTTCCAAAGAAAGGCAGCTGCATTTAAACAATTGTCCATGACCAACACTAGATCATCCTTTTCTGTTAATATTCCCTCATATTTCAAACCCGCGAGTCTGTCAACAATCACCAAGCTTTTGGGTTAAGGATCGTTCTCACTTGGTGTGGGGTGCTTACTATTAGGGCTCCCCTAAATGTAAGCTTCCTGCTTTCCTCCACCAATAGTGCGGTGGCAGCCTGCACACACTCAGGCCACCGGATACTGGATCCAATAGCTTTGAAAGATATGCTACTGGCTGTTTCATTCCTCCCCACCTCTGGGTTAATGCTCCCAGAGACGCTCCCTTATCTACGGTAGCAAAGAGGTGTAAAGGTTTATCGAGAGAAGGTAAGGCTAACACGAGAGCATGGATCAGATCTCTTATGCATTCCTCAATAGTTCTTTTTCTTCATCTTTCCATATCAGACACTTTGGTTCCTCCTCCAATAGTTTGAGATATAATTTATTCGTCTTTTGAGCATAAGAATCAATCCACAATCTGAAATATCCCGTTAAACCCAAAATAATACTTAATTCCCGTTTCGTCCTGGGCAGCGGCATCCCCATATTCCTTCTGACCATTCTGGGCTTATCTTTCGCTTTCCCTCACTAACGAAATGTCCCAAGCATTTCACGTCTCACTCCACATATTGTAGTTTGTTTTTAGATATTCGCAGTCCCTGCAGACCCAGGAAACACAATAATTTGTTAGTGACTTCTACTACTCTTTCTCTTCTTTTTCCTGTTACTATGAGGTCGTGTACATACTGCAACAGGTTAGTTCCCTTGAAGCTGCTAAATTTATCTAATATTTGTTCTAAGAAATGTCCAAATAAATTCGGGGATTCTGTAAACCCCTGGGGGAGCACGATCCACCGGTATTGCTGTTTCTGTCCTGTCTTGGGTTCTTCCCATTCAAATACAAACAAATTCCTACTTTCCTCCACCAAGGTACAAGCCCAAAAGGCATCCTTTAAATCTATCACACTAAACCATTTGTGGTCATGAGGGATCTTACTTAATAACATAATAGGGATTTGTTCTATTTGATTCTGTTCTATTTGATTCAATGTTCTCAAATCCTCCACCAAACGATAAGTTCCATCGGATTTTTGCACTGGTAGAATTCGGATATTATATGGTAGAATTCGGGTATTCGGATATTATAAGGAGACATACATGGCTCGAACAGTCCATCTCTAGTCCCGCAGTGCCTGGCTGCACGCCTCGTTTACCTTCTATGGAAATGGGATACTGTAGCTCATAGACAACGTTCCCTTTCCTTTTCAAACTTATTTCTAGGGGAGGGATATGTATTTTTCCACGATTCCCTTCTCTAGCCCATACAACATTGCCATTTGTACAACTTATGCTTTTTCCTGAACTCAAGTCTCCAGTCCTAAAAGGGTAATTAAATCTCTCCCAAGTAAGTTACTTCCTCTATCAGGGATGTACAACAGTTTCTCTGTGACTCAAATCCTGAGGACCTTCTATCATCATAGGTTCAAATACTGGAACAGTAAATCCTTCCCCTTTTACCCCGGAAACAGTAATTGACCGTGTCGACATTCCTACTTTCTTTGGTTTAAAATTCAGCGATGTCCGTGCTGCCCCCGTATCTACTAGGAAGACTACCTCTTCCCTACAGGTCCCACCTTCAAGTTCATCAAGGGTTCCCGGTGGGCCCCGGGGGCAGGAACCCCTGACACCCCTCTTCTTTATCAAAATTCATTAGCGGAATTGTCCTTTCTTCCCTGAGTAGGGAAGAAAACTCCCTCTAAAAATATCCTATCATTCCGCAATAATAGCATCCTGACTGTGGAGACTTCCGTCTCTGCCCCTGTCCCCCGAACCCGCTATCAAACGCCCCCGTTGTCAACTCCCTCTTCCTCTCTGTCCTACATGCTGCCACTCGCCGCTTCGGTTGCTCACTATTGGTTCCATTCTTTTGTTAACTACCTCGTCAACCGTAGCTACCATCATTTTCACCTTCTGTTTTTGTCTCTCATCCTCTCTCTTTACAAACACTTTCTGTGCCTCTCTTAACAATTCATCCAATGGTTTTTCGCTCCTACCTTCTACCTTTTGTATCTTTCTCTTTATGCCTGGCCATGTCTTTGTCACAAAATGTACTTTCAAAAGACCCTGTGCCAATGGGTCCTCAGGGTTCATTCCAGAGTATTTCCGCATTGAGTCTCTTAAGCTTTGCAAGAAAGCTGAGGGAGTCTCACCTTTCTCCTGTCTAACTTCAAAGGCTTTAGTCAAAATCTGCGACTTGGAACTGCTTCTCTTATTCCTTTTTGAAACAAGACTTTCAATTCCCTCATTTATTCTTTATGCTCCGGGTTTTGATTTCCTACTGGGGCTCTCTGAGGAGAAACTTCTTCTCTCTCTGTCCAGCATCCCCATCCGCAATGGGATGGTTCCTGTTCCATATTTCAATGGCTGCTCCTCGTATAAGTCCCCTTTCTTCCAAAGTAAATAGTATATTCAAAATAGACTTTCACTCAGTCAACGTATACAGACTGGGCCCCAACAATGATCAATCTGTGCAGACAACCCTACCGGATCCTCAAACAGGATCTTAATCTCCTTCTTAAATGTTCTGATCTCCCCACTGGTGAGGGGGGCACTTTCAAACCCAATCTCTTTGTCCCCTAATCTGATTTTATGGTACGGCGGGGGTTGGGGGTGGAGGGAAGCAGCCAAGAAGATCCCAGGGATAGGGTGGGGCAGAGGGGGAATCCTTTGTCTTTACAACCATCATTCCCAAGCTGCCCTTCCAATAATCTGCCTCTTCTTGACTAAAAGGTTGTTTCTCATTCATATACAAATCTAAGTACTGACATACCCATCCTCGTCCGAACCATACTTTGACCAGAAGACAGCCGGATGAAGGATTGGTTCTTTTGACCATACGAAACAACAATATTTAATCATTTTCTTTTTATATTTTTCCCTTGTACTAGTGTAACTTGTCATTCCAGCAACATCCTCCCCAACGGACTTTCAGGAGGAACATTACCAGTGACTTTTCCCTCCTTTACTCCGTGACAGTTCGACTTTCTCTGCCTAACCCCCGTTTCTTGGGGCTCTCGCCATTCCCACAGCGATAACATACCCCTTTTCCCAGCCACTAAGGCAATACTTGAAAGTCAGTTTTCTTACCTTGGTCTGTGCACAGAGTTGCCTGGCCCCTTTTTGCCGTATTTTCTAATGACCTTCTTTCACTGTCTGATTCAGATGTCTCTCTTGTGGGATTCGTACCAGTCTCCTTAGGCAGCTGACCAAACCGGAACACGAGACTGCTCAACTGGGAATGGGACACGTCTTCCCAGTCTCCAGGGCCAGCCACTCCCACCGGCGATGGAATAATATCCCGGACGGCCTACAATTGTGAGAAACGAAGCCCACTCACTTCAATAATTTCAGTCCGAGACAAGATCTGAAGTAATCAGTGTGTTTATTATCCGCTTGCAAGCGTGGTTCCTGAAATAGACAATAGACACTGAAATAAATTCACTACTCCAAACCCGGTGCCCATTGCTCTTGTTTATCTCTTGCCTTATCCGGCCTTGTGCATAAGAAATTACAAGTTTTACTTGGCCATTTCACTACATCCTGCTATGCTCCATTGTGAGGTATATCCTCCTTCACTACTATCTATTTCCAACACTTGTGACATTTTCTCCCTTTCCCCAACCGTATTGATCCTTATGGCCTTATAATTGTTGTTTTTTTTTTGTTTTTGCAGAAGTGCGAAACAGATGCTTATAACTACTGCTTGTACAAATATATCTGGCCTAATTTACATCCTCACAGCACCTCATCTATTTCTCTGTAACATCTACCATTGTCTACAGGCACGTTTCATTCTTGTATGCACATTTTAACTAATGCAAAAACAATTATATATTTCCTTCATATAGGTTTTATTCTTGTTGACTCAGCTCATGATTGAAACAATTATACACTGGTGTGAGTTCATTTACCTTGCTTAAGTAATTATGATTTCAGAAGTAACACTACTTTGCCTATATCTCACACGGAAAAAAATAAAGCAAGGCTGAAGATGTTACTGAGAAAGGAAAGCAAAATTGGAGATGTTGCAAAGATAAGAAAGCAAGGCTGGAAAATTTACAGAAATAAGATATAAAGTCTGAAAATGTGGTGAGAGGAATGCAAAGCCACAGATGTCACAGAGATAGTAAAGCAACGCTGGCCATGTTACAGAGTCAGGAAAGCAAGGCTTGACAGGCACTAGAGATGGGAATGCAAGGCTGAAGATATCACAGAGGTAGGAAAGCAAGGCTGGAAATGTTGAAGAGATAGGAAAGCAAGGCTGGAGTGTCCACAGATAGGGGAAAGTAAGACTGGAGATGTTACAGTAACAGGAAAACAAGGCTGGAACTGTTAAAAGAGAGATAAAAGCAAGGATATTACAGTGATACGAAAGCAAGGCTGGCGATCCTATAGAGATAGGAAAGCAGGGCTGGAGATGTTGCACAGATAGGGTTGCAAGGCTGGAGATATTACAGAGATAGGAATACAAGACTGGAGATGTTACATAGAAATGAAAGGAAGGCTGCAGATGTTACCGAGACAGGAAAGCAAGGCTGGAGTGGTTACAGAGACTGGAATTCAAGGCTGGAGATGTTGCAGGGATCAGGAAAGCAATCATGGACATGTTACAGACAAGGAAAGTAAGGCTGTGCAAGTACTGGAGACAGGAAAACATGGCTGGAGATGTCACAGAGACCGGAAAGGAAGTCTGGCGATGTTATAGAAATAAGAAACAAGGCTGGAGATTTTATCGAGTGAGGAAAGCACGACTGGGAATGTTACAGAGACAGGAAAGGAATTCAACAGATGTTGCAGAAAAAAGAAAACAAGGCTGGAGATGTTACAGAGATGCGAAGGTAAGGCTGTGGATGTTATAGAAACATGAAAGCAAGGTTGGAGATGTTACAGAGTAAGGAAAGCAAGGCTGGAGATGATATAGAAATCGGAATGCAAGGCTGGAGGTGTTAGAAATAGTGGAAAGCAAGTCTTTAAATTCTAAAGACACAGGAAAGCAACGCTGGATATGTTACAGGGATAGAAAAGCAAGGCTAGAGATGTTACAGAGATAAGAAAGCAAGGTTGGCAATTTCACAGAGATAGGAAAGCAAGGCTGGAAATGCTATACTGATAGAAATTCAATGCTGGAGATGTTAAGGAGATAGGGATGCACGGCTGCAGATGTTACAGAGACATGAAAGCAAGATTGTAGATGTTACAGAGATTGGAAAGCAAGGCTGGAGTGGTTACGAAGAGTGGAATGCAAGGCTGGAAATGTTGCAGAGACAGGAGAGCATGAGGGAAACGAAAACACGGCTGGAGATGTTACAGAGATCGGAAAGTAAGGCTGGAGATGTTACAGAGATTAGAAAGGAGGATGGAAATGTTAAAGACATAAACAAACGGCTGGAGATGTTACAGAGAGAGGAAAGCTCTTCAAGAGAAGTTACAGAAATAAGAAAACAAGGCTCGAGATGTTACAGAGATAGGAAGGAAAGGCGTGAAATTTTTCCCGGAGAGAAACGCAAGGCTGGAGATGTGACAGAGACTGGAAATCAAAGCTGAAGATGTTGCAGAGATACGTAGGCAAGGCTGTGGATGATAGAGGGACATGAAAGCAAGGCTGGAGATATTTCAGAGTCAGGAAAGCAAGGCTGGAGATATTTCAGAGTCAGGAAAGCAAGGCTGGAGATGTTACAGAGATATGAAAGCAAAGCTTGCAATCTTACAGAGATAGAAAAGAAAGGCTGGACATGTTATAGTGATAGGAATGCAAACCTATAGAGGTGACAGAGATAGGGATGCGCGGCTGGAGATGTTACAGAGATAGGAATGCAAGGCTGGAGTGGTTACAGAGAGTGGAATGCAAGGCTGGAGATGTTGCAGCGACAGGAAAGCCACGCTGGACATGCTACAGAGAAAGGAAAGCAAGGCTGGACAGGCTCTTGAGATAGGAAAGCACGGATGGAGATGTAACTGAGAGGGGAAAACAAGGCTGGAGATGTTACAAAGACAGGAATGCAAGGCTGGAGATGTGACAGCGAGAGGAAAGCAAAGCTGGAGATGTTATAAGGAGATGATAGTAAAGCAGAAGTGGGCACAGAGAATGGAAAGCAAGGCTGTAGATGTAACAGACATAGGAAAGAAAGGCAGGGGATTTCACAGAGCTCGCGAAGAAAGTTGCTGGACATGTTACAGAGATAGGAAAATAAGGCTGGACAGGCTGTAGAGACAGGAAGACAAGGCTGGAGGTTGCTCAGAAAGAGGAAAGCAAGTCTGGACATGTTGCAGAGGAAGGAAGCAAGGATGGACAGGAACCTGAGATAGGAAAGCACGGCTGGAGACGTAACAGGGAGGAGAAGCTAGGCTGGAGATGTTACAGAGATAGGAATGCAAGGCTGGCGTTGTGACAGCGAGAGTAAAACTAAGCTAGAGATGATGAAGGGAAACGAAAGCAAGGCTGGAGCGGGTACAGAGAATGGATAGCAAGGCTGGAGATGTTACAGACATAGGAAAACAAAGTTGCTAATGTTACAGAGATTGTAAAGCAAGGCTGGAGATGTTAGAGATATAGGAAAACAAGTCTGGAGATGTTACAGAGAGAGGAAAGCTAGGCTGGAGATGTTACGGAGACAGGAAAGGAAGACTGGAGATGTTAAAATAGAAAGAAAAGCAAGACTGCAGGTATTACAGGGATAGAAGAGAAAGGCTGGAGATGTTACAGAGAGAGGAAAGCAAGGCTGAGATGTTAGAGAAACAGGAAAGGAAGACTGGAGATGTTACAAGAGAAAGAAAAGCAAGGCTGCAGATATTACAGGAATAGGAAAGTAAGGCTGGCGATTTTACTGAGACTGGAAAGCAAGGCTGGAGATATTACCGAGATAGGAATGCAAGGCTAGAGATGTTACAGTGACAGGAACGCACGGCTCGAGATGTTAGAGGTAGAGAAACAAGGCTGGTCATGTTACAGAGATAGGAAAGCTCGAGGGACAGGAAAGTACGTCTAGAAATGTCACAGAGATAGGACAGCAAGGTTGGAGATGATACACAGATCGGAAAGAAAGTCTGGAGATGTTACAGAGAGAGGGCAGGAAGGCTGGTGATGTTTTAGAGGTAAGAAATTAGGTTTGGAGATGTTACAGAGAGAGATCAGCAAAGCTGGAGATGATACCGTGACCAGAACGCAAGGCTGGAGATGTTACAGAGAAAGCAAAGCGAATTTGGAGATGTTGCAAAGATAAGAAAGCAAGGCTGACAATTTTACTGAAACTGGAAAGAAAGGGTGGAAATATTGCAGTGATAGGAGTGCAGTGCTGGATATGTTACAGAGATAGGGAGGCAAGGCTGGCCATGTTACAGAGACAAGAAGGCGAGGCTGGACAGTCTTAGAGGTAGGAAATCAAAGCTGTAAATTGCATACAGAAAGGAAAGCATGGATGGAAACCTTACAGTGATAGGAACGCAATGATGGTGATGTCAAAGAGTGAGGAAAGCAAGAACAAAGATAATTTACAGCCCCAGAACAGGCCCTTAGATCCACTGAGCCGATCCAAATGTAGTGACTAAACCTGTCGGTCAATTCCTAAGCATCTGTGTCTCTCTGCTCCCCACCAACTCAGTGATCTGTCCAGACGCATCTTAAATGAATCTACCGTGCCTGCCTCTACCACTTCTGCTAGCAACGCGTTCCAAACGCCCAACGTCCTCTGTGTGAAGTACTTGCCGCCTGTATCCCCCTTAAACTTTCCACCTCTCACTTTGAAAGCATGGCCGCTCGCTACTGAATCCTTCAAGCTGGGGAAAAGCTTATCTCTATCAACATTGTCTATACCCTGCATGAGTTTGCAAACCTCAATCAGTTCCACCTCAATGTACTTTTTTTGCATGAAAATAAACCGAACCAACTCAACCTCTCTTCATAGCTCGCAGCTTCCAAACCAGGCAACATCCGCGTAAACCTTGTCCGCACTCTCTCCAAAGCGTTAACATCCTTTTCGTAATGTGGCGCCCAGAACTGTTCGCAATATTCTAAATTCAACCGAACCAATGTCTTGAACAATTTTAACATGACTTGCCATCTTGTATCCTCAATATCCAGTCCGATGAAGGCAAGCATAATATATAACTTCTTGACCACACTATCCACTTGTGCAGCAACCTGCAGGATACAATGTACCTGAGCTCCCAGATTTATCTGCCCATCAATCTTTCCCAAGGCTCTTCCAATCATTCTATAATTATCTTTAGAATTAGACTTGCCTAAATGAATCACCTCACATTTGCCTAGATTGAAAGCTATCTGCCACTTTTCCGACCAAATATCCTGTCTATGTATATCCTCCTGTATTCTCTGACAGTCCCTTATGCTTTCTGCCACTCCACCAAACTTTGTGACATTTGCAATCTTGGTGATCACACCAACAGCGCCCTTTGTAGATCATTTATGTATATTACAAATAACAGTGGCCCCAATACTGATCCTTGTGGAACACCATTGGTCACCTTTCCCCGTTTCGAGAAACTCCGTTCAGCTACCACTCTCTGCCTCATGTCGCTCAATCAGTTCTTTATCCATATACTCCAGAGAGAGGGAAACAAGGTCGGAATTGTTACAGAGATTGACAAGCAAGTCTTGCGATGTTTCAGAGATGAGAAATCAAGGCTTAAAATTTTACAGAGATAGGAAAACAAGGCTGGAGATGTTCTAGTGATAGGAATGCAATGCTGGAGATGTTACAGAGATTTGGAGGCAAGTCCGCAGATATTAAAGAGATTGGAAGCAAGGCTGGCGTGGTTACAGAGAGAGGAAAGCAAGTCTGGAGATTTTACAGAAACAGGAAAGCAAGGCTGGAAATGTTAAAAGGGAGAGAAAAGCAACGCTTCAGATATTACAGTGGTAGGAAAGCAAGGCTAGAGATGTTACAGAGATCAGAAATGTTTGAGAGAAATGACCAAGCTAAAAAGGGGAAACACATCGATATAACTGGCTGTAAATGAACTGTGGAAAAGAATTGAAGGAACTGTTAAATATTAACAGTTAAATATTTAAATATTAAACAAAATGACAAAATCTCAGCCGGACAATCCCACCTGTGCTTCTGAAATGTTTAGAAGACAAATAACCTAACAATTCTGAAGGAACCATGGAAATATTTCTTAAACGGATTTCAAGGGGTGTCCTCTCAGGTGGAGTGTGGTATAATGAAGAAACTTTCTCGGGGTTTAATGAGATAAAAGGAGCAAGGAGAGTTAAAGATGCTGAAGGTGGCGAGTGTGTTACAGAGTGTGGTAATGACCAGAACAGTGTCACAAAGCCAGTATGAATTGCTGCAGCTGCAAGTATTTGAAGAGGCAGCAATGAAAATACGTATTTATATTTGTTCATTCATGGGTTGAAGAGTCTACTGGCTGGACCAGGATTCTTTGTCCACAGAAAATAGCCCAGATGTGGCTCAGAGTCAGCCATACTTCTGTGGGTCTGGAGTGACATGTGAGCCAGACCAGGTAAGAATGTCAGATGCCCTTCCAAAGGGACGTACGTGTACCAGCTTAGATTTTTTTCAGGTAATGAACAATGCTGTTATGGTGGCTTCACCAATGCCCTGTGCAGCCACAACATGACGTCCCAAGTCTTATTATCAATGCTCATAACATTGAAGGTAAGCATCCAAACACCTGTTTCACCAGACTGTCCACATTTGACACAACTTTCAAAGAACTGTGTACCTGCATCCCTCCGTCTCTCCGTTTGACAAAACTACCCAGGGACCTAACATTTACTGGACAAGCTCCCCCTCCCTCCCCGGGTTGTTTTACCAGAATGCAAAACATGCATTTCTCCACCTGCTATTCTGAAACTCACTGGCCCAGGAGCACTGTTGATCAAGTACTCCTAGATAATCATCTTCACTGCCCACATTACCACCAGTTTCAGTTTCACTCACAAATGTGATCAGCACGACACCTGTATTCTTATCCAAATCGTTTATATGAATGAGGCACAACAGTGGACCCAGCACCAAACCCCATGGCACACTGTTTATCATAGGCCTGCAGTTTGGGCATCAACCCTCTATGAACATGCCCTGTCTCCTACCGTCAATCCAATTTTGTACCCAGGTGGTGAGTGCTTCCTGGTTATGTGTGATCTAGACTTGTTAATCAGTCTGCAATGCAGATCCTTGTCAAAGGTCTTGCTCATGTTAATGTACATAATGACTACTGTTCTGCCTTGACCTATTATTTGGCTACGACCTCAAAAACTAAATCAGGTTTGAGAGACATTATTCCCACAAAGCCATGCTGACTATCGCAACTCTGTCATTGCCACTCCAAATGTATGAAGATCCAATTTCAGGATCTCCTTCAACAACTTACTCATCCTAAAGGTCTGTAGTGGCCGTCGATGATCCAAATTTCTTTACGATGAGGCCTATAATTTCCTCCCTAGCTTCTCACAAGGTGCTGCGATACATTTGACCATGGACCGATGTTTTAGCTACCTTTTTGCATTTAAAGACATTCAACGCCTCCAGTTCTCCAATGTGAATTCTGTTTAAGACATCACTATTTATTTTCCCAAGTTCCCGAGTTCCCATGTCTTTCTCCACAGTAAAACCTAATGCAAAACATTTGTTTCGGATCTCGCCCGTGAAACAGTGATTCCAAATAGACAGCCTCATTGACCTTTCAGCGGCCCTATCCTCTCCCTCGCTAACCTTTAGCTCTTGTTGAAACTGGCCAACATGCTTCTAAATCTCCAAATATCCCCATTCCATCATTCTCTTCTCCACACTTATCCATTCTAACATTGGAGGTCACAATAAAATATAAAATCCAACAGATTTAAAAATATTCCCCTGTTATAAAACCATGAATCTCTCATTGTTTCTGAGGGACCAGTTATTGTTCATTGTCATATCCTTTATAATATACTCTGCACGTTCCCAACTTACTGTCAGGCTAACACTATTTGCTTTCAGACTAACTGCACAAAGGGTTTTGGGAGTCCTTGTGTATCAATGCGAAAAAGGTAGCTTACAGGTTCAGTAGGTAATAGAGAAAATAAACCAAATGCTGAAAGTCAGTACAAAGGGAATGGTGTCTAAAAGTAGGAAGGTCTTGCTAAAACTGTGCAAAATACGAGTCAGGGCCCACCGACAATATTCTGAAGAGTGTGAGTGTCCTAAAGAAAGATATTCTTGTATTGGATGGAGCCCAGAGAAGGGTCACTCCACTCGCCTGATCTTGGAGATGGAGCGATATTCTAATGAAAAGAGACGGAGTAAGTTGAGTTTGAACCCATCAGTATTTCGAAGAATGGGCGAGAAATTTATGCAACATGCAAACTTCAAAGGGCTTTGCCAGGGTAGATGCTGGGAAGTGAGAAATACAACAGTATAGTCCAGCAATAGGCCCTCAGCCCAACATGGCTGTGCTGACTCTGATGCTATTCTAAACTAATCTCATCTTCTGCACATGGTCCGTATCCCTTTACTCTCTTCCTGTTCATGTGTCTGTATGAATGCCACTTCAAAACTTTGGAAACATATCAGCTTCTACCACGTCCTGAGCAGCTTCAACCCTGTATGGAAAAAAAACTTGCCTCACCTATCTCATTTAATTTTTTTCACTCGCAAACTTAAACCAAGGCGGCCTAGTATTTGACATTGCCACATTTGATAATATATTACGACTATCCACAGTATCCACGCCAATCATAATGCTATATACCTGCACTAGTTTGCCCCACAGCCTCCAACATTCTCGCAAAACAATCGACTTGTGTCCAACCTCCTTATATTAAACACATTCTCATCAAGGCAACATGCTGGTAAACCACTACTGCACCCCTTCTAAAGCTCCATATGCTTCCTATTGTGTGGCGATGAGAACTATACGCAACATTCCAAACGTGGCCAATCTGAGTTTTTATTAAATTGAAACATGACATGCCAATGTGTCTACTCGATGCTGCCACACTCCTTCTTAATCAGTACTTCCTGTTGTGTTGTTATGTTCAGGGAGCTATGGATTTCTTTTCAAGATCCCTCTGCATATCAATGTTCCCAAGGGTCTGGTCATTTACAGTGTAATTTTCTCTTGCATTTCACTTAAAAAATACATCACCTCACAATTGTCACGATGAAATTCAATTTTCTGTTTCTACACCCAACGTTCCATTTGATCTACACATTGCTGCATCCTTTAAAACTTCCTCACTTCCCACAATTTCACCAACTATCCATAATTAGTACATGCCTATTCAAATGTCTTCTGCAAAAGTGCTCATCTGACTGCTGAGAAATTCATCTCAGTCACAGATATAAATTCAAATCAGAAATCGCAATACTGATCTTTATGAAACATCTCTGGCCACAGAGATCCAATCAGAAATATACGCCTCCAGGTTCTGCTGTCTATTATGACCAACAAAATTTTGTATCCAACTTACCAACGACCATGGATTCCATGGATTGTGATTTGATCTTTCGGGCCAGCCTACCGTGGCATAAAGTTTAGTAAAGCCCATGTAGGCACTACCCATAGCCTTACACTCAATAATTATCTTTGTTACTTCCTTTGGTTTTCCTTGTATGAAGATCTGCAACCAAAGGGCATAAAATCCCAGCAAGGGTACACTTATTCAAGATAGAGGTGAGGAGGAATTTCTTCCCTCAAAGAATAGTGAATCTGTAGGAATTTCTTACTGCAGAAGGCTGGTGAGGCTGGGTCATTAAGTATATTTAGAATAATGGTGGTCAGAGTTTAATTCATCAGGGAAACAAGGGTTACCTGGAAAATTCAGCAAAGTAGAGTTGGGGATTACCTGATCAGCAATGATCTCGTTGAATAGTGAAATATAATTGTTGGGCCTTAACGTCAAATTCCACTCTCACATCTAAGTGATCTAAATCATGTTTCACCTCGAAAAAAAATGCACAATATTCTGCTTCTCTTTAAACAAAACTCATTTTCAATTAGATTATTAGGTATTTCTCAATACACAAAATTTTATATAGAATGGTCCATTCTCTTAATAGCTCATTGACATGGTATTACTTAAGCGACCTCGTATACAGTCCAGGATTCCATTACAGCACTGATACTCATCAGTAATTTAGTCAGGATATAATGGACTCAAAACAGTTAAACCAATAGTAAGGCATTTAGGAACTCTTTAACATATAGGAAGGATTATTGGGATTTGAAGAGGTTACACAGATCGGGACTGATGTAAGACTGGAGGAGATTACACTCATTGGGATTGTTTTAGAGGCTGAACAATGTTAAGCAATAAGGGATCTGCAATGGCAACGCAGGATTCATCACAATGGATGGTGTGGGCCCGAGTGAGGTTACATAGATAGCAATAGCTGTAGAATCTAGAGGAGATTGTAATGACTGAAGGAATTTACTGGAATAAAGAAAGTACTAGCGCTAGGCAGAATTAACAAACATGTAAAAGATTGTAGGGGCTGCAAGACGCTACAGAAATGAGAAATGTTGTATCAAGTTGATGGTGGATACAGGCAGGAACGTCGTGGCAATTGGAGCAGCTCATCATGACAGGGAGGGACACAGAGACACGAGATGTTTCTAGAATTGGGGAGGTTTGAAATCACTGCAATCATCAGGGACAGCGAGAGAGTTGGATGGTCTGGTGGAGACTACACAGCTGGGAGAAATATAGGGACTTGATGAGGTTGTATATGCAAGTACGTTTGTTGGGACTGAAGATGGGAACAGAAATAGAGAGAACTGTGGGGGGTTACGGAGACATGAAGGGTGGTGGTTGGAAGTTCCTATTAGAGGGATTTTTTTTTGGAATTCCAAACCATGCCAGAGATAGGGAGGTTTGAAGGGGTTGGAGCCGTTTACAGAGGCAGTGAGAAATATAGCAATTGGACGATACAGAGATGGTGGGGCCTGTAGGAGATACTAGAAATTGGAAGGCCTGTAGATGCTGGAAGTGTACACAACCAAGGAGGATTGCAAGAATGTGAGGAGTTTACAGAGGTAGGGAAATTGGAGCATTCTCAGTAATTCGTGGTTCGTAGTACTGTCCAGACTGGGGGAGGTTTCAGAATGGGAGAGGCACTGAGAAACAGGAAAAGGTGGCAGAAAGTAGAGGAACACAAACATGTCACTCCAATGCTGTGCCAATAAGAGTCATCAAGAAGATATTTGTCCCCATTAAACTGTACAGATCCTCAGGGGGATGGGCTGGGTCGATGATGAAGGGATGTTTCCTTCCTCTTCGGGGAAAGAGACAAACAAGAAGACTCCATTTGACAGAGATAGAGAGGGGAAAAGTCATCTTGTTTTCAGTGGCTCAAAAAGACTTCAGGTTTGTTTACACACAGTTCAAAGGAATACAATGAGATAGCAAAGAGCAAGGTCGTATGGGACTGTAGGAGATATGAGGCGAAGGCCAGGTTGGAAAGCCAAGGGGGAGTGAGAGGAAATGGAGATGTTCAACAGCTGGAAGGGTTTACAGCAAGTGGACACTGTCAGGAGTGGAGAACATGACACGCTCACTCATGAGAGGGAGTTAACCATATGGCATAAGGTCAAATATAACAGGAGGATTCCAAGCTCTGATCTATCATTGACTCAGTGAGCTGTTCTCACCCAGTCTAGTGCCCAAGCCCCATGTGCAAACAGCATGAGATTGCCCAGCTCCTGGTGCTCAGAGCCCCATGCACTCACCCCTTAACCACACGGTAGGTAGTTACACACCTATACATTCTCCAGAAACACTGCGCCCTAGCTGATATAAACGGGTAAATTCACACTCTACCAACCAAAGACCATCGGCACTCCGTGGATATTCCTCTGTGTGATAGTCTTTCTCGAATAGCAGAATCCACGAAATCCCTCTGCATGTGTCAGAGTCAATGATAAAATTTCATTCTCTCAACAACGGAAACTCCACATTCCTGCATCTCAAAAAACTGTCAATTAAAAATAAGGAAAAAATAAAGAGCATTCCGACTGAAGGTTTTTATGGAGCGAGCTCTTGATAAGTCATGCAGATCTGGAAGTCTTATAGAAGTACCAGATTAGTATCAGGCCCACAGAGAGAATGGGCAAATAGATTCACATCTGAACTCACATATCCTCGCCTGGAATCTGTAGCTGTGCTCACCCATTCCAGTAAAGACCTCCAGAATTAGGACAACAAGATCGGCTGAACGATCCGATCCAAAAAGATCTCTGTTCAAATTGTGACATCCTTCACGTTCCACAACACATGCCCTGTCTCACCTTGCAGCTTCTAAGAATTCTGTTACCTTTAACCTTCTGAGAATCCACGTCCTTTCCAGCATTTGTATCATTACCTCCATAACATGGCCCGCATTCTGCAACTCTTCCTTCCCCTGCAATATTCTCTAGAAGGGGACTGGAGAGTGTTGTAGGCTACAGAGATAGGGAGAGATATCAGAATGGAAGGATTTTGCAGGTATTAGAAATATTGAAGTGGCAAATGAGATTTCAATGATTTTGAGGGTTGCTGCTAATAAAGGAGGAAGGAGGAAGGTAGGGACCTGAGGAGGTTACACAGTTCATAAGTGTTTTGGGCCTGGAGGAATTTACCAAATAGGGAGGGTTTAAGATTGAAGTTTTCTGCAAGAAACCTTTACAGTGTTAAAGTCAGGATTCTTGGCAGTGTGGAGGAACAAGCAGATCTCGGGGTCCACATCCATCGATCACTCAAGCTGATAGAGTTGACTTTCCTTAACAAGAGGATTGTGTTTACGAGCAGCGAGGTTATGCTACAGCTGGAAAGAGCACTGGTTAGACCACGTTTGGAATATTGTGTTCAGTTCTGGTTGCCACATTGTGAGGAAAATATGAACACTGTCGAGAGGGTGCAGATGGCTTTTGCCAGGATGCTGCCTGGACTGGAGGGCATGTCTTATGAAGGAACTGTTGATGATGCCAGGCCTTTTCTCATTGGAGCAAAGAAGGAAGAGTAGTACTTTGATAGGCGTAATGAGACGAATAGAGAGAGTAGATAGCCAGAGACCTCTTCCCATGGCAGAAATGGCTGTCGAAAGGGGACATAATTTTAAGGTAATTGAAAGTTTAGCTTAGATGATAGACGTAGCTGATTTACACAGAGAGTGGTGGCTGTGTGGAATGCACTGACAGCGGTAGTAGATTAAAATACATTGGGGGCATTTAATCAACTCTTCGATCGGCACACGCATAACAATGAAATTAATGGTCTGTAGGTTAGTTTCATCTTACAGTAGGATTAAAGGTCAGCACAATATCGAGGGCTGGAGGGCCGGTTGCGTGCTGTATTGTTCTATGTTTGAAATAGGGAGAATCACAATGACGTGAAGAGGTTTCGGAAAGCTGGAGAGAATTGGGTCTGAATGAAAACACAACACCTTTTACACCTTTAAAAAACTTCTATTTGCCATTAGTTCCATTTCTTTCAAAATGATTCAGCCAACCGATGGCAGTTTATAATGGGGAGTTGCTGGTATTGGACTGGAGTCGGCAAAGTTAAAAATTAAAGGACACCAGGTTACAGTCCAACAGATTTATTTGGAGGCATGAGCTTTTGGGGCACTCATCTTCATCAGGTGGCTGTGGTGCACAAGGGAACCGTAAAGGCAACATGTCCAGTGAATACTGATCAATCGATATCGTGAGTTTGATGAATAAATTAGAGTGCAGTAAAAAACAGGTGAAGCCTTTCACAAGTATAGAGAGTGCAAGGGGACTGTGGAAAATGCGGGGCAAACAATGGCCATGAAATACATTTTACAGACACGATTGCAGAAATGCCACGAGGTATTTTATCAGTATAATTAAAGGAGGAGGATGCCAAGATGAAGGTGGGGCCTGTTAGAAACAAAAGGGATAATCTGCATGGAGCCAGGGGAAGAAGGTGAGATCCTCAATGAATACTTCCTATCTGTATTCACACAGGCGAAAGACATTGTAGTCGGGATTTCAGTCGGGATGGGGAGGTTCTAGAACATGTTAATATCAATAAGGAGGTGGTATTAAATGTTTTCACAGGCATAAAGTAGGAAATATCCCCAGTGCCCAATGAAATGTATCCAGAATGCTATGGGACGAAAGGGAGGATTTTTCTGGGGCAAAGGTGGGTATATTTAATACTTTGCTGGCCACAGGTGAAGTGCCAAATTACTGGATGACAGCTAATGTGGTTGTTTTGTTCAAGAAATGCAACAGGGATAGGCCAGGTAATTACACAACAGATAGTCTGACAGCAGTGGGAGGGAAATTAGTGTAAACAATTCTGTGGTGCAGGATGAATCAACATTTGGAATGGTAGGGGTCGGTTAGAGATAGTTAGCATGAATTTGACAGAGGAAGGTCCTGTCTGATAAATCCAGCTGAGACGTCTTTGAAATTACAATTGAAAATATTGACGAGGACAGCGACTCCAGTAAGGCCTTTGACAATGTCCCACTTGGAAGGCTGGCCCAAAAGGGAAGAGCCGATGGGATCCAAGTCAAGTTGGTAAATTGGATCCAAAATTGGTGGAGGGATGTTTATGTGTTGAAATTCTTTCACCGATTGCTGTTCGTTTAGCATCTATTCAGGAACCATTGCTGTTTATTATATGCATTAATAAATTGGATGCTAACCACAAGGTATCGTTAGCAGGTTTGCAGATGACATGAAAAGTGAGGTGTTGTTCACAGTGAAGCGGATGGTGTCAGGATACAGCCTGATTGTTGAGGCTGGGACAGAACTTCAATGGAAAAATTTAAATAGACAAGGCAGACACGAACACAGCAGAAAACGAAGAAAACTCATCAATTAAACTGCGATTACTTAGATGTAAAATGCCTGCAATTCAGGCAGATGAAGTCACCACATGGATGGGAACATGGGACTGGATTATCAAAGGAATTACAGAACTACAGCTGAGGTAGGGACAGCCAAGCAGCTCAATGTTCTGAAATAAATATGAAGGAAAAGAAGAGAAGATAAGAGACGTGGTGGAGTGGAGTTTTTGATCAGTGAAAACATCACTGCAGCACTTCGAGGGGATATTCCTGTGGACCATCCAGTGAAGCTATATTAATGAAACGGAGAAATAAGCATGAGTCATAATTTTGATATGACTGTATTACAGGCCCTCAACAGTCAGCGGGAAATTGAGCAGCAAATATGTCTTGAGATCTCAGGTATGTGTAAGTATGATAGGATTGTAATGGTCGGGGATTGTAACTTTGCAAACCACCACTGGCACTGTCAGCGTGTTCAGAGCTTGGGTGGGTTGGATTTGTTCAGCGTATTCAAGTAACTAGGTAGGGAAAGGGTCTGAAGTGTTATTGGGGAAAATAGCTATGGAAAGGGACTAGTGTGCTCCACAAGTGAAAGATCAAAATTTGCCTTGCTTCAATCCAGAATGTATTAGACAAGACATTCAAACATTCATTCATGGAGGCTATTAGCAAGTAAAGGACGTCTGGCAAGTGGGATGCTTTCAAAAGAGAGATAAAATGAGAGTTCAGGGCCAGCATTATCCTGTTAGTGCGAAGGATAATGCTGACACAAGTCGGAAACACTGAATGAATAGTGATATCGAGGCTCCGGCCAAGAAAAAAAAGGGGCAAATGTCATATATTGCGAGCTGGGTTAAGTGAATCCCTTGAAGAACTTTACTGGTGTAGTAATACACGGAAATCAGGAGGGCCCAAAAGGGACCTGAGAGAGCTTTGGCAGATAAGCCTAAGCAAAATCCAAAGGGATTCTGCATGAATATGAACAACAGATGATGAACTTGGCACCGAATGTGACCCCTGAAAGACCAATGGGAACGACTATTAATGGGTAAGATCCTAAAAGAAAATTTCACGTCAGAACGTACTGTGGCGAAAGACTGGTGAATGTGGATATTAACAGTGATGCATTCAAAGCAGTTTACATTGGAGGACAGGAGGTGCTGGATGTTTTAAAACGCATTCAAAATAGACGAACACCTGGGAACTTATCAAGTGTGTTCAAGGACATTGTGTGAAGCTAGGGAATCACTTACCGCCACGGGTGGTGACCTGGAAGCCTGGAGGGTGACTAATATGCCAGTATCTAAGAAAGGCTGTGAGGGAAAGCGACGTACAGAAACACTAATTAGCTTGATGTCAGTGGTGTGAATGTTGTTGGAAGCGATTCTGAGGTACAGAAGTTGCATGCATTTGGAAAGGCAACGATTGATCAGGGAGAGTCAGCACAACTTTGTGCGTAAAAATAGTGTCTCTCTGACTTGACTGATTTTGTTAAGGTGATGACCAAAAAGATTGATGAAGACAGAGCAGTAAATGTTGCCTACACTGTTTACAGCAAGCCCTTTGACAGGGTGTTGTTGTGTAGAATGGTTAGTAGTGTGTACAAAATTGGCTTGAGAACAGGAGACAGAGGTTAGTGAGAGCAGGTTGTGGAGGCCTGTGTCCAGCGGTGTGCCATAAGGAGCAGTGCTATGTCCACTGTTGTGTATCATTTAAACAAACGATTCATTGTTAATCATTTTGTGTATAACAGAATTAATGTTATAGTGAGCAGTGAATGCAGTTCTTGAGAGGGACCAGTGGGATAAGCAATGAATAAAGGAGTTGAATTCCGTTGTTGGATTTTGTTAAGACAAACCAGGGAGGACTAACACAGTTAATGGTTGGGCCCTGGGCAGTGTTGTTGAACAGAGAGAGAGACCAAGGGGTGCAGTTATATTGTTCCTTTGAAGTGGCATCAGAAGCGGACAGGATGGTGAAAGAAGCATTTGGTACACCTGCCCTCGTGGGTCAGACATTTGAGTACATGAGTTGATAAATCATGCTACGGCTGTACAAGACATTGCTGGGTCTCAATTCGGAGTACTGTGTCGACTTCTGATCATCCTGCTTTAGGAAGCCTTTTTTCTGAAACTGTAAATGAAGCAAATATTGACAAAGATGTTACTGATACAGGAGGGTTTGACTGACTGGAAAGCAAAACGGGGGGATGAGACAGCTTTGGCAGATAAGGTTAAGGAAAATCCAAAGAGATTCGACGGCATGCATGTACAAATAAGTAGCTAGAGAGACAACAGGCCCCTCGACGATCAATGACGCCATCCATGTGTGCAACGACAGGAGATGGGCGAAAGCCTAAATGAATATTTTATGTCAGAACGTCCTGTGGACCAAGACTTGGAAACAAAGGGAAAGAAACAGCGATGTCTTAAAAAAGGGTCCCCATTACGGAAGAGGTGGTGCTGCAGGTTTTACAACACAAAGGTAGAGAAAGCCCAAGGTATTGAACAAGTGTATCAAAGAACATTGTGGCAAAGTCGTGGCGGGGACCCGAGCAGAGATATTTATATGGTTGTCCTTCCTATTTGCATTGGGCATTGATAGCCGAGGGTTGTCCTTATAAAGGTTTATAATACCATGAGGGGAACGCATAAGGTGAACAATCAAATACTTTACCCCAGTTGGGGGAGACCATAGCTGGTGGGCATGAATATGAGGTGAGCGAGAAGATTGGTTAAAGGGATTGGAGAATGGTGCACGTACTGAATAAGCTGCCAGGGGAATTGGTAGAGATAACTACTGTGCCAACAGTAAAAGACATTAGGGCAGACACATGGAAAGGAGAAGTTTTAAGGGATACGGGCCAGATGCAGCCAAATGCGACTCGTTCAGTTGAGGAACAGTGGTTGGCACGGAGAAGTTGGATGGGATGTTTCTGTGCTGTATGACTCTGTCGTTACTCATTGGAGGAGTGTAGACAGTGAAGCAAGTTACAGCAATAGAGATGTTAATCTCGTTTGTGGTACGTTTCGTGGGGGCGGCACGGTGGCCGAACAGTGCTAGGGACCCGGGTTTGATACCAATCTCGGGTGACTGCCCCTGTAGAGTTTGCACTTTCTCCCTGGGTCTGTATGGCATTGCTCCGTTTTCCTCCCACAGCCCAAAGATGTGCAGGTTCAATGAATTGGCTGTGCATTGGTAGGATGCCCCAAGATATGTAAGTGAGGTGCATTAGTCAGGGGTAAATATAAGTTCGGCGGAATGTGTCTTGGTGGGTTAGTCTTCCGAGTGTCATGTGGAATAGTTGGGTTGAAGGGCCGGTTTTCACACTGTAAAGATTTTGTTAAAAAAGATGTGGAGGCCCTACGGGAATAAAGGAGATTACAGGGACAGGAATTGTTAGAGGAAATTCAAAGAAAATGAAGACACTGGTCTGCAAGACATGCCATAGACACAGTGTTGAAGGGGGAACACGGAACAGAAAGATCCCAGGCAGCATTCCAACCCTCTCATGGGATGCCTGCTTTTCCCTCTGTTCACGAAGACAGAATAGGCTTGGATTGATAAGTGTGGCACTCCCTATGGTGTCCCAGTGCCACAATAACTTACAGTAGTGGTGGTGATTTAGCCTCGGGTGGGTGTCTACTGTGCTTCCCCTCCAGCACTGTATCTAAGTCATATCTTGTTAGCTGATGTTTGGAACCCTTTCATTGCTCTCTGCTCTGTTCAACGTGAGCGATCTTAATTCGCTCCAGGATTTATTAAAGGCTCCAGATCTCCCTGCCCTTGTCTCCCTGGCTGACCAAACATCTTCACTGTGGCGATGGACAAGACACCCAGCAGTTTGGAAGTTTATTCAGTGACGCACTTCCTGAGTACCTACAGGAGACAGAGAAATCGACAGAATGCCAATTTAGACTGATGTCGTGAGAGTTGCCCATGAATAATGGTACTGTGTCCAACAGAGTTCTGGGAAATCCCAGTCCCCATCCCTATCCTGTGCTGCCTCGTCTCTCTGGAGTGCAGAATCCTGTTGGCTCAGGATCTGGAGTAGCTGCAAGAGCGAGAGGCGCTGACAGAAGCGGAAATTAGACCCTTACAGTGAGGGATACCACATGGAGAGATACTGAGTTCGAGTACCAGATTTCAGCATGATTTCACAATCAAGCAATTGGATATGAAGAACGGGTTTTGCTTTTCGGTGCACTGGTATCAGCGCTTGGGGATGAGCAAACAGTGTGCAGGCGAAGTGATGATCGAGTGGTGTGATCGCCAGAGCATGTTTCCAAAACCTCAGCTCATGTTGCATTTTGAATCCAGTTCACTAGCTCCACCTGAATGCCATATCTTTTTATGTTGATCAGAACTCATTATCCAGTTTACCATTCGGAACGTAGAACACCGAACAGTACAGCACAAGACCCTTCAGCCCCTCACATCATGCAAACCTTTTATCCGACTGTACGATCAAACTAATCGATATTTCCTTCATTGTACTATCATCCATGTGCCTATCCAAGAGTGCATTAAATGTCCCACATGTATTTGAATCTCCTACCACCACTAACAGTGCATTGCACGCACCTGGCACGTTCTGCGTAAAGAACCTACCACTGAAATCTCCCCATAACCATCGTCCAATCACCTTAACATTGTGCCCCCTCAAAATAGCCATTTATGCCATGGGACAAAAAAGTCTCTCACTATTCACTCTATCTATGCCTCACATCATCTCCGAATCATCACATCGTCTAGTTCACCTCAACCAAGTCCCCCCTCACTCTTCTTCTCTCCAATCAGAAAGGCCTAGCCTCCTCAACCTTTCTTCATAAGTCACGCTCTCTAGTACAGGCAGCAGCTCTCTAAATCTCCTCTGTACCCCCTCTAAAGCTTTCACATCCGTCCTGTAATGAGAGGACCAGAAATGAACACAGTATCTAAGTGTGGTATAACCAGAACTCGATAGAGTTGCAGCATGACCTCACGGCTTTAAAACTCAATTTCCCAGCTAATGAAAGCCAGAACAACATAGTCTTTCTCAACAACCATGTCAGCTTGCGTGGCAACTTTGAGGTATCTATGGATATGGACCCCAAGGTCCCTCTGTTGAGCCACACTACACTGTACTCTGAATTCAAGTTCAACATTCCAAAATGAATCGTTTCATAGTTTTCCAATTTGAACTCCATCTGTCACTTCTCTGCCCAGTTCCGCATTCTGTCAATATCCCGTTGCAAACTGCAACGGATCTACACACTGGCCACCGTTCCACCAACCTTGGTTTCATTTGCAAACTTACTAACCCACTCTTCCACACCCATATCCAAGTCATTTCTAAACATCGAAAAGAGCAGAGGTCCTGGAACCAGTCTCATTGGTGTGTAATTTCCTGGCTTTTCCCTGCAGCTCTTAAGTGATGGAATAGCATTATCTGCTCTCCAGTCCTCCGGCACCTCACTGTGTCTGTTGATAGCATAAATATTTCTGTTAGGGACACTGCAATCTCTTCCCTAGCTTCCCACAATATTCCAGGATAGACCTAATGAGCTACAGAGGAAAGATCTGCCTTTATTTGTTTTAAGATTCCAGCACTTTCTCTTTTCTGTGGAGAATTCTTTCCAAGACATCACTATCTATTTCCCCAAGTTCCCGAGCTTCGATGTCTTTCTCCACAGTAAATTCTGACGATAACTTTTCTTGTTTAATATCGCACCCACCTTCTCTGCTTCCACGCATAGAGGAAATTACTGATAATGAAGGAGTCCTATTCTCGACCAATTTACTCTTTAGGCATGATTGAAACATGAATAAAGGCGTCTGAAAATCCAAATAAAACATATGCCCCATACCACCACACCCATCTTCAGCCTTATCTACTCTGCCATTTATATTCACACCAACAAACAAAATTCAACAGGCTCAATAACTAATTCTCGTTTATAAAAAAAAAGTCTTCCTAAGTTTCTAGTTATTGTTTATTGACATATCCTTTCTAACACATTTCAGCTCACGACTGACTGTCAGGGTAACACTATTGGATTTCAGACTTGCAGAAGAAAGGCTTGTGGGAGTTCTTGTTTATCAATCTGAAAAAGGTAGCTTTCAGAGTCAGCAGGTAATTACAATGGGAATGGAGTTCAAGCAGAAGGAGGTCTTGCCACAACTATACAAGGTACGAGTCAGACCACACCCAGAATGTTATAAACTCTATGAGTACCATAAGGAAAGATATTGACAAAGTGGAAACAGACCAGAGAAGGTTCATTCGGCTGATCCTGGGAATGGAGGGATTATTTAAATGAGAAGAGGTGGTGTAGATTGAGGTTGAACGCATTGAAGTTTAGATAAAATGAGAGAGAAATTGAATGAAGTATCCACGATTCAGGGTAAATGCTGGGAAGTTAGAAAACTGAACACTACAGCACTGCAATCGGCCCTTTGGCTCACTATGGCTGTACCGACCATGACAATGACTCAACTGATACCATCTGCCTGTATATGATCCATATCCCGCTATTCTCTGCCTGCTCATTTTTCTGTCTAAATGTCACTTCAAAACGTTACTCACATTTCTGCTTCTCTGACCTCTCTCAGCAAATTTCACTGTCTCTGTTAAAAAAAACTTGCCTCACATATCTCGTTTAAAATTTCTCTTTCTCGCCTATAAACGATACGCTCTAGTATTTGAAGCATACACATTGGAAAACAGATCCTGACTATCCACGGTATCTGTCCATGTCCTAATGTTGTACCTCTGTACCTGGTCGCCTCTAAACCTCTGATACTTTCGCAAAGCAATCCAACGAAGTTGAATTTCCTCTTACTCCTAACTTACATTTAAAAGCCGAACATATGTACAATGCTGATCAACCCCTTTTTTCATCTTCTCCAACACTCCACATCCTTCCTATTGTGTGGAGATGAGAACTGCACACAGTACCCCAAATGTGCCCAAACAAACATTTTATACAATTATAACATAAAGTGCAAACCACTATACCCATAGTTGTGACCGGCGAAGGGAAGTGTTCAAATTGCTTTCTTTCCCATCTGGAACACTTCTGTTGCCATTTACAAGGAATTGCTGACTTGCACCAAGATAATTCTGTACATTAATGTCCCTCAGTATCCTATTTTTTCTTGAATTTGTAATCCTAAACTCCATCACCTGACACATGTCCAGATTAAACTCAATTCGTCATTTATCTGCACATCTTTCCAACTAATCTGTAACCTCCTGCAACCTTGATATCCTTGCACATTCAACCAAACTCTACCAATCTTCATGTCATCTGCAATAATTATCTTTGTCACTGCTTTTTATTTCACGTTTGGGAGAATCTGTAACCAGAGGTCATGAAATCCCAGCAAGTGCTCACCCATTTAAGATGGAGAAGAGGAGGATTGTCTTCACTCAGAGGGTAATTACCATGTAGGAATTCCTTATGGCAGACGGCTGTCAAGGCAGGGTCATTGAAAATATTTACAGCAGAGATGGTCAGATTTTAATAAATCAGCAGATCAATAGTTTTGTGGGAAAGGCAGGAATGTAGAGTTGAGGATCATCAGATCAGCCAGGATCCCATTGAAAAGCAGAGCAGACACAATGGGCCAAATGGCGTAATTCTACTCCTACGTCTCATGGCCTGAACTCTCGTGGCTTCTTGATATGAATGAGAAAACCATCTCGTATACAATCCAGGATTCTATCCATTACATCAGCCACAATCAATAGTCATCCAGTCGGCATGGAGAACACTGTCATGCATCGTTACAGTACTGCCTTTGCTGCAAGTACATTCAGTGTCCTGAATGTAACCATATTTAGATTACATTCACTGTCTGGTGCCTATAAAAGAATCTGCCTTTTGGCAAATGTCGGGAGTCATTCCATAGTTGGGGGAGTGGAAATGAACGGGGGGTAAAGGTTACAGGGATAGGGAGGCTTACAGGGGCTCGAGGACGCTATCAGTTAACAGAGTTACATCGAGTCAAGAATGTCTGTGGACAAAGGAGTTTGGGGACTCGAGGAATTTACAGAAGTAGAGAGAGCTGGATTAAATTCTAAACATAGGGATAGGGATGCTTCAGGGAGAAGAGTATTGTACATACTATTGAGATATGGAAGATTGAAGTGACTGAAGTTGTTCACTGATATAAGAAGGCTTCTCGGTTGTGGAGTCTGTTTGGGTAGAAAGGCAATGGAGGATGCCATGTTGCTGGTTTGGAGACATTTCGAAAAATGGGAGCGTTGGACAAATTGAGAGAGCTTCCTGTTGTGAGGAGGTTAGGGGGGTGAATTTGAAATAGGTTAGTTTCTAAGAATTAGAGAAGAATAAAGCGATTACAGGTGGATTTAGAGACTACATCAGCTAGCATTGAATGTGAGTCTTATAGGAACTTGAGAGTCACAAAGATTGGGGTTGCTACTAAGATCGGGAAATTGGTAGGTATTTCAAGGGATTACCCAACAAAGGAAGATTAAAGGGGCTCTATAGAAGCTTAATGGGACTGGATGACCGAAAGAAGGCAGGGACAGTTGTAGTGGCTGCAGATGCTCACGGATTATAGAGAGAGCTGCAGATTAGACAGAGTATGAGCTTCAGATTCTGACCAACATTGTGGGAGCTGGAAAAGCTTGGAACATGCGACGTTTGCAGATATAGAATGTGCTGAAGGGACTGGACGAGGTGAATGATTTAGGGAGGGTTGTGAGGCAGTTGGTAGTTCGAGATAGGGAGGGCTGCAGACACTGCAGGGGATCATAGGGATAGGGAGATTTAAGAGCAGGGGAAAGTAAAAGAAACATAGAAAGTGCAGTGCCTGAAGAGGGTTAACAAACAGATTTCAAGACTCAGGACAATGTTGCAAAAATAAGGACAATTGTAGGGATTGGATGAGCATACAAGATAGGTAGGACTTTCGACCCTGTAGGATATTACGTTACAGAGATGGGGAGAGCTTCACAACGAAAGGGAGTTAGAAAGATCAGGAAGATTTGAAGTTATTGGAGCCACTTTGACTGTCTAGTTCCACAGAGATAGGGAGAGTTCTGCAGTCTGGATCAGGTAACATGCGTAGGGAGAGTTTTAAGAATAAGAAAGGCTTTTCAAAGAGACTGAGATACGTCGGGATGGAACGTACAGCAGAGGTGAGCGCAGGACCCTGACAAGATGGTGGGAATGAAGCCTAGAATGTAGTTGTTCCTTGCCCAGCAGTGTGACAACATCTTATCTTCCTGATACGAATATTGAAGTCAACTCAATCCTCCCTATGTTGTTGACTGTGATGTTTCTTTCGTGGGTTGCAGGATTTACTGAAGGTTCCAGATTTCCACTTCCATCACTCTCTGGGTGACCAACTGTCTCTGATGTGGTTATGGACGATACAGGAGTTAGGAATTCAGCTGAGTCAGGAACATCCTGATTACCTGCAGGAGACAGAGAAATAGTCAGAATGGGAAAATGGACTGATGCAGTGAGGCTGACTCAAGTACAGTAGCACTGAGTCCAACAGAGATCTGGAAAATCCCAGTCTCCATCCCTGGCGTGTACTGCCTCGTCTCTCTGGAGTAGAGATTTCTGTTGGCTCAGGATGTGGAGTAGCTACAAGAGTGAGAGGCGCAGACAGAGGCAACAAATAGACCCAAGCAATGATGGATACCTCATGGAGAGATATTGAGTGATATCGCCATAGTTCAGGAAGTTCACAGGTTAATTAATTGAGACAAATAAGATGTTCAAAGGGTTAGATCATTTCCACAGTGAGACCTTTTTCCCTCGGATAGCGACGCCGTGCCAGAGGGGTAATAGATATAGAACAGATGGCAGAGGTAGTTTCTTTACTCATGGTTGTAGGGGCATAGAATCGATTGCCGGCAACATTAGTGGACTCACCAAATTTATGGGCTTTTATGTGGTCATTGGATAAGCATATGGACGAGAATTGAATTGTGTTCATTAGATGGGCTTCAGGTTGTTTCCTTAGGTTCTCGCAACATTGATGGCAGAAGGGCCTGAACTGCGCTGGCATATTCTATGTTCTAGACGGCATGAATATGAGGTGGGAGAGGAAAGACTTAAATGGGATTGTAGGAGAACATTTTTCACAGAGTGTATATTGCATGTATGGAATGAACATCTAGGGAAGTGATAGAGAAAAGCACAATAACAACATGTAAAAGACATTTGTGCAGGTACATGGAGTGGAGAAGGTTTGAAGGGATATGGGATCAAATTCAGGTGAATGTGAGTTGTTCAGGGACTCTGGTCAGCATGGTCTAGTTGGATCGAAGGAACCATTTCTGTGCTTCAGCGAGAGAGAGAGGGAGAGAGAGAGAGATTTGCTTCATGCTACATTGTTATAACTGGTCAGAAATGAGCAACCTGTGAGCATGCGAGGTAATGGCCTCGTGGTATCATTGCGAGACCATATATCCAAAACCTCAGCTAATGTTCAGGGGAGACAGGTTTGGAATGGTGGAATTTGAAATCAATAATTTTAAAAAATACAATCAACAATCCATAAATAAGTACGAAACCAGTGCAGATGTACAAAAAAGCCATTTGTACATCAATAAACTTGTCCTTAAGAAAAAGACATCTGCCATTCTCTTGTGGTCTGCATGACATGTCAACAGCAAAGTGTTTGCCTTTTAATTGCCCTCTGAGATGGCAGAGCAAGCCATTCATTCAAGTGCAGCTAGGATTGGGCAAGAAAACTGGTCAGCCAGAGACACACACAATACACGAGTAAATAATAATACCGTTGGACTAGCACTAATGGAACTGTGTTAGTTACGGTGCCTTGGCCAATCATGTCAGTAGGTTTACGAACAGGGTTTTAGGCTGACATGGAGGCTGTACGGACAGGGTTCAGGTGAAAGGTGCTTTCCAAATTCAAACAGAAAAGGTGAAGCATTGGAACAGCACAGGGATGGAACTGAAGACAATCAGAAAGAACCAGGAATGGATAGAGTTTAATTAAAACTGTACATCAGGGAATCGGTTTGTGACAGGAAATTATGGGAAAGGTGAAATTATGTATTTTTTTTGGAATGGACAAAGCATCTCAGTAAGGTAACTGGATTTGTGACGCAGACGGATATGGAGTTTGGACACCAGAGAGAAATGGTTTCAGGACGAAAAAGAGGTGGGACATCAATATGCAACGGGATCTTTTGGAGGTTTTTCAGTCATGAGGGGAATGAATCGGGTAAATAGACAAGTTCCTTTCGCTCAGGTGGGGCAGTGCAGAACTAGAGGGTATAAATCTTGTGTGGGAGGGTGAGAATTCGAAAGGCAGTGAGGGGCAACGGCTGCACGCAGAGGGTGGTGCGTTTCTGGAATAAGTTGCCAGACGAGCTGGTGATGGATGGTATAATTCCAATACTGTTAAGGAATCTGGACGTGTACTTGAATAGGAAAGGTTTAGAGAGAAATGGGTCAAGTGCATGCAATTGCGGCTGGATCAGTTGAGGATATCTGTTCGGAATGGACGAGTGCGACTGAAGACTGTGTTTTCAGTGCTGTCCATTTGTAATGGCTCTATGATAGTGCAGGTGAAATGATAAAAAAGAAAAATAAAAAAAAGAAGTAAAATTGTCTGAAGTTGTTGAATTCAAACAACTTCAGGTAATTTTATTTCAATTATTTTATTTATCTTTTTTATTTGTGTTTTTTTTCAATGATCTGTAACTATTTTTCTTGATTGTCTCTCTCTCTCTCGCTCCCCACTCTCTCAATACATTTTTCCTCTCCTCTTCCCGCTTTGCTACCCTTCTCCCCTGTTTTCCATTTTGTCTCTGCTTCACCCATCCCTCACATATTTTGTCACATAGCGCTGGCTTCAGCCTGGGTCATTCCCGTCTCTTAATCTCCCTTTAATCTCTCCATGCACTGTCATTATCACCTTTGCATCTGGAGCCTTGACTTAACTTCTCTCAGCGTGGTATAAATAGCTCCATAATACTCCCCCTTTGTTTTTATCTTGATCTTTAATCAGTTAGACTCGAAACGTCAGCTCTTTTCTCTCCTTGCAGATGGTGCCAGACCTGCTGAGATTTTCCAGCATTTTCTCTTTTGGTTTCAGATTCCAGCATCCGCCGTAATTTGCTTTTATTACTGGCTCTATGATAACTCCAGTGTCGATGCATGAGAGGTGAGCAAGCGAACGAATTCCCTCTGGAAGTCGTGTGACAAGTATTAACAGAGATCCAGGAAAATGACATGAACGACTCTTGATTTGAATTGAAGTCTGAACTGTGGTTCTCCTCCGAGACTGTGCCAGGTCTGCTTAATGCTGCATATATTTCATGTTTTGCATTTGTTGGTGAAAACAGTTGAGACTGATTGTTTTGCTGCAGACAACATCCACCAGTCATCACAGGGATGGCGATCAAGTCGTGCGTCTATCCCTGTCAAAGGCTTTATTACGCAGATGACGCTTTGGCTTTGTGGAGCACGTTGTTTGGAAACACAGCAATATCGAAAGAGCTGCACGTGGTCAGTGTGGGGATCGAACCCACGACCTTGGCGTTATTAGCACCACGCTCTAACCAGCTGAGCTAACCGACCAACGCCTGCACCCTTGCGAAAGCAAATGCCTATATTGCCGGTGCTCACAACCACGGCTGCTGTGCATTTTCTGCTTCTAATCGATCGCACGATAGTCTGATGGATTTCCTTTCGTTGCAAAGCTTTTCAACAAAAAAAGCATTAATTTTTCCGAAAGCGCATACTCGTGTTAACCATTTGCTCTGATATCTAAAATTAAGCACTATGTCCGGACGCATGCAATTTCAATCGCAACCTCACCAGCTCAGCTGCAGCGTGTCACGTTGACAAATTTCGTCTGGAGAAACATACCTTCAACGATCGCTCACTGTTCTTCTGGATACTCACAGACCTTTGGAGTCAGGGTTATGTGCTGCTGATTAACTGCTCCGAATCTTATGCCAAATGCATTTGAATTGTAATCTATCAGTGGGGTTCTTTCTGCTCCCGAACGACGCAGTTGCTTTGGTGTCAGCAAGTTAAGGGCTCAACACACTCCACTTGTGCCGCTCAGCTGTCTTAGAAAGATGCAGTGTAAATCTCTATGATAGTATAAACGGGGACAAGCATTCCCGTGAGCAGTAGCACACTCAACCTCGGAATTTCCTGCGCCTCTATACCATCATCGAAGAACAGCACACTCACCGATTGCATCACTGGAGCCAGAGAGTAACTCTGCGCACTCTTTCCCATTCCGATTTCCGGTTGGATATGAGCGGCTGTGCCGATGTTAAGCTCAAATGCTATTGAAGCATACATTTCAGCAATATCCTGTCATGTCCCCCGAGTCTTTGATGTTTTGTCGAAATCGATCAATCTCATCTTTCAACATTCTCATTCAAGGGATCTCCACAGCCTCTGAGGGACATCGAAAAAGATTCAGCTCATTCTCTGTTCCCACATGTCTGCCACTGTTCGCTGAGTACTGATATTGTACATTTGCTGTTCTTCCGAGCATTTCTTCTGCTAGTATAATTATTGCTGCTTGCAAGCATCCTGTTCTGTGGTTATTGTGATCGTGGTTGTCGGTATTTTGAATTGTGACCACAGCAACCTCGATTGAAACCAAATCATAGCACTAAGTGTTCTCTCCGTTGTCATTTTTGTGATACACGTTAAGAAATTAATTGTTTTACCTTCAAATTCCGCTCTCTCGCATCTCTGCGGTTCATATATCAGGATTCAAACACATCCGTTGTCGGAGATTCCAGTCCTTCCCATGATCATTAAACCTTCTTTCCGTCCCTCCTCCCATTTCTCTGAGGCAATGCCCAATCTATCACTCTCTTTCACATTCATACTGTTCTGTCTGTGCTGCTGCTGCGGTCACTGTTATTGGGTGAACGTGCCCCAATTCCACCATCGGGACCTTCAAACAAGTCGATCCATTTGGATACCGCGATTGTGAAATCAATCCCCATGTAGCAGCTTTTACTGACAAAGGCCAGAGACAATTGGAGCGTCAGGCTCATGGAAAATACCCAGGACAGTTCTGGTGAAAAGACATTTTATTGGAAAAGATCAGCTTTTGTGGCTTTCTGTGTTGGTCTTGTGGTAATTTCATAGGACTGATAATCCAGAGACCGAGGTAATAGTCTGGGTACTCGGGCTTGAATCCCACCATGCCATGATTGTCAAATTTGGATCCAAAAAATATCGGCAAGGAAGAATCTAAGGACTAGTATAGATCCATTGACAATTGTTGAAAAAAAATCTGTTTCACTGATGTCATTTCAGGATGGAATCTGCTATCCTTACTTGGTGTGGGCTGCATGTGACTTCAGACTCATAGCAATATGGTTGAGTCTCAACTTCCCTCTGGGCAATTCGAAATGGGTAATAAATTCTGCTTAGCCAGAATCACCCTCATACTAATCCAGAAATTTTAAAACAAATGCTTATTAGGATCAAGCAAGAGTGTTGATTGCAGTTTTGCAAGTCACATTATAGCAGGGATGTGATCACACTGAGAAAATTGCAGGAGATATTTACCGGGATATTGTTTGGGCTGAAGAGTTTCAGTTGTGAAGAAAGACAGGACAGAGTGGAGTGTTTGTCGCAGTGTAAAGGAGATGTAGACAAAACATGATTGAGTTCGGGTCTGGATAGGGTTGACTGAACGAGTTTCCCATTGATGGAGGGATCAGTCAGCAGGGGCCAGAGACTGAAGGAGAAAGACAGAAATGTTTGAGAAGATGTGAGAAAAAGCTTTATCAGCCAGTGGGTTGTTGTAATTTGGAATACACTGTCTGCATTTTTCAGAGTGGTAGAAACCCTTATAACCTGAATAAATATTCAGATGTGAACTTTTGATGCCAAGACATATAAGGCTGTGGGATAAGCATTCTGAAATGGGATTCAGTTCATTAGGCAGTTGTTTTTGACAAGTGTGGCCACATTTAGTTGAAGGGCCTCCTTTGACACTCTTGTCCTCGGAAGTATAATGGTTAGTGTCCCCGCCTGTCACAGGGCTCAATTTTCCACTGGGGACAATGTAAACGTTTTAAAACTGTCGCTCCATTCCCAAGGGCGGGTATTGATGCCTGTCCTTCCATTCTCGATGGGGCATATCACACGAAGGACAGTGCTGCCTGAATAAAAGTGGGGAAGGACTGCAGTTCTCAGAGAGGCAGAGTGTCAGTGAACGGCCAAACACGTGACTTCAACAAACTTCACCTTGTGACTGTGTTGGAATGAAAAGCATTTGACAGACTTGTTCCGGATTGAAGGATTTACTAGAAACAGGAAGCTGAAGAAGAAACAAAAGAAACACATTCAAGTATGAGTGCAGAAACATTTCCCGCAGCACGAATGAAATGGTAAAAGACAGAGTAGCGGTTCGATACATTGAATTTGGGTTCATTTGTTTTGATCAGTTTTACCAGGTATAAAACCATGAAAAAATGATACAGCATTTGCTCAGTATGATGGAACATTGTTTCAGTCATTCGCACTGCTGTTCGGAGGGAGGGTTAGGTTGATTGGCAAAGTTAAATTTCCCTTTCGTGTCCAATGTGAATTTAGTAAGTTAGGTGAATTCGCCATGGGTAACGCGGGGATAAGGTCAGAAGTCACAGGAAGTCAGGTTATACTCCAACAGGTTTATTTGAAACAATAAGGGGGAGGGATTCCCCTTCTTCAGGTGAAGTATAAGGAAATAGGGAGGGGAACTAGGTCTGAGTGAGATGCTCTTCAGAGAGTCAACACCGGTTCAATTGAGTGAAATGCTCTTTCTGCACTGTAGGATTCTGTGATTCTATGAATAGATAATGACGGTGTTTACTGGGGTGTAAAGCCATTAGAGAAGATGCTGATGGGGGTGTACTGAGGATGAGATTTTATTCACTTGTGCTCTTGGAAAATTGAGAAGAGTTATCCCTGAACCAAGGAACACTTAATGGGGTTTTTTCAGGTTATGAAATGTTTGGACAGAGTAAATAGGTGGAAAATTCCCACTTTTAAGTAAGTAAACATCGAGATGTCAGGCATTCAATACCTTTGAGAAAACCTTTGAAGGACAAAGAAATGAAGAGAACAGAATAGCTGTCACTCCGAGAATCTGTTTTTCAAAATATTTGGAAAGGCACATTTGATGACATACAAGGAATAAATTTCACAAGGAGAGAGACAGCGTGTAGCTTGGTAAAGGTGCAGAGGTGGGGTGTAGTCGGTCGGAAGTTGCGGGGAAACAATGTCTAAGTTGATTGACTTTAAATGTAAAGAAATTTCTTTAATGTGTGCAGCTGAAGAAGATTCGGTTCCAAAACTCTGCATTTTGAAAGATTTGGCATAATGTTCCACCTAAAGCATTGTAAATGGAACTGAGTGGATATTTATTTATTGTGAACGGAAGATATTACATAATGAATAGGAAGTGACCAGTTGCTTGGAGATCGACTTCCGGCTTTCATCACATGCGTTAAGGATGTGAGAACATTCACCATGATGTTTGGTCCATTTAATACTCAGTGAAATCTGCCAAAGAAACGAGCAACAAAACTGATGGATTTTCTTTTGCATTTTAACCCTCTGTTTTTCTAAGCAGTATTTTCCTTAAGCTGAAATATATTTGCTGAGCAAATTTGAAAATAGCATTAATCGTTCTAATGAGATATAACTAATTCACTTCCGATTATTACAATGAACATTGTGAGGTTTCAGCAAAATTAAAATTAACCAAACAAATCAGCATTTTGTTGCGATTTAATCCAATTCAGGTTCAGCCATATGAGAAAAGCCATTGAGCAACAACATTGCCTTTATTTCACTCACCATGGCTGCTTCTTCACGTGATAGAGAAAGTGACTGAAGAAATTATGTGCCAAATGTAGGTGTAGATATGACGGAAAATTCTTGTCCTGTTTCATTCTGAGTCAGAACTGGAATACGTTCTGACTCAGAATGTATTAATGACAGCTATTCATTCTGACCAGCTTGGTTATTTATTGGAATTTGCTGTTATTATAATTCTAGTGAAAGCAGAAACACAATGGTGTGGATTCGATTCCGCTCTGGAACGTTCTCATCCATGACTTTCACCACATGTAACCTGATGAGGTCACATGTCACCCCACTACAAAGTGTGCAGAGGAGACCGAGAGAGTATGCTGGTGGGTTAGTACACCGCTGTGCTCCACATTCACGGGTTCGAGTCACTCTGGTTACTAACTTTACGCACCAATCTAGCAGTTTTCCTTTGCACCTCACACTCTGGTATACACTGGATCGAGAAACTTGTTCTTGCCCTTCATTGCACGGGAGTTTCAGGAATAATCGACACCACATTAAAGTCATAATGAAGAGTGAGAGCAGTCATTCAATTGTAGATGAAATTGGTGAAATGAGAAGCAACGCATTTTTCTTTCCGCCCTACATTCCATCTTGTCTTTCTATAAATCTACATCGAAAGAAAGAGAAAAAATAATAAGAGATCGGGAGCACAGGTTTATCCAGTGGGGTTGTTCATGAGTATTTTAACCAAACACTTCACACAAAGAGCTGATCAGTATTTCAAACAGTCACTCGGAATTGGAACCGCAGAAAATTTCTCCAATGAAACAAACATTTCATTCTTTCACCAATTTCTGCTGTGTGTGGATCATGCATCATCCAACGTGGTCACTGACTGTGAGCGTGCCTACTCGATAAGATCTAGCAACTTCCTTCAGCAATCACAGCTTCTGTCCACAGCCACCTGTGCTGGGCCCAGTGTCATTTGTTGCCCCCAGGTCACAGCACATTTCTTTTTCCTGTGTTTATGAGCTTTGTTCCTGACCTGTCTGATCTGTTTAATAAACCTTTCCTGTCACTTCATCCCATCCCCTCACAATTCTGAACTTATGAATAAAATAAGGCGTTAGACGAAATGTTAAACCAAGGGGAAGTATGCTATTCAGCCCAAGGAGTCTGCTCAGCCATTCAATGAACTCATGGATGACCTGATTTAGAGATGCCGGTGTTGGACTAAGTTAAAAATCACACAACACCAGGTTGTGACTATCTCCTGATGAAGGAGCGTAGCTCCAAAAGCTAATGTGCTTCGAATTAAACCATGTGGACCATAACCTGGTGTTGTGTGATTTCTAACATAGTTGCTCTGATAATCTTGAATTCCTTTCTGCTCACTTAGCTCGACAAAGTTTCATCATTTTTCTGATTAATTATCTGTCACAGTTTGAAAATACCCAACCACAAGGTTTCAACAGCGGTTACTTGGAAAATGCCACAGATTCTTTGACCCTTGAGCAAAGAAATTACTCCTCAGTTCTGAATTAAATGGGCAATATCTAATTCTGAGATTATGTCCTCTGGTGCACTCCTCAAAGCACAGGGCAAGTCACCTGCCCGTATCTACCCTGTCAAGATTCCACGCATATTGAACATTTTTAATTGTCATTCTGTGATTATGAAGTTCCCTTCCTCCTTGTTTAAGGAGAATAATCCCAGTCTAACCAATCATTTCACGAAGTTCTACTGTATTCAGAGTCAACAACATGTTAGTAAGTCTGTGCTGTCCCTTACATCATCCTTACATATTATTAAGACAGGTGGAGAAATTTCGGCAAGGAAACGGGTTGAAATTTCAGGCGCAGACGGGAATTGAAACTTGAAATCAGAAAGCAATTAGAATCGGATTGACCCACAGAAGGATCAAATACAGCGAAGATAACTCTGGCAAATGAGAATCTAATCATATTCGATTGACATTTAATGGCTTCAATGCAACTGAATTTCTCCGTGTAATCGTCCTGGGAGCCAGTATTGAGGAAAAATGGAACCTGACCACCCATATAAAGAAGTTGAAGACAAAAACGTGTCCGTGGTTCAACTTTGTTTGATTATTAATTCAACTCTTGTATTCGTGAAGCCTACATCGTCCGCAACACACAAATTAGATGTTTAACGGAACTCTCTCCATTTGCCGAGGTGAGTGTAGCTTCAATACCACTGAAGGAACTGGACACCCTCCACGACAATGCAGTCACTTAACTGTATATTGTACAACATCTGAATATTTATTCCCTTAACTGCTAAGGCATAATTGCTGCAGAGTGCACCACAGAGAAGATTCACTGGAGTATGTCATCCAGGTTTTGTTGACAGAACCTTCAAAGCTCAAAAACTTTGAAGGACAAGGTTGAAGATGCACTGAACCTCACCATCTGCAAATTACCGTCCAAGGCTCATGCCAGCATGACTTCGAGAGGAATCAGTGGTAAATTCATTGAGTGGTGAAGTAGTTTGATGGGCAAAGATTTATATTTCAGCCCTCTATCTTTCATCTTTCAATTGTTAAATATGTAGATTATTGCATTGACCAGACTTGTGCTCGTTCCTTTAGTTGTTTCCTAAACTGGCGGTTGCTAAAGATCGAATATCATCCACAGTCTGTAGTCAACAATAGAAAAATATCCAAAAACCTCTCGAACAATTGATCTCCCTGTCCCTGTCTTCAGGGACCTGTGAATGCCCATTCCAAGATCTCTTTGTTCCTGTACACCACTCAGAATCCTCATTGTTATTGTTACAACTCCCCAAATTCACCACCAGTCATTGGTCTGGATTCAATTGTATTCACCATTTTGCCTTTCCACCTGATGGATACATCCCTGCGGTCCATGACATTTTTCATCATAGTCAACTACACGACTATGTATCATCAGTAAACTTCTAAATCATGACTCCTAATGAAAAAGTTTGAATTATTGATCTACATCAGGAAACAGTGGTACTTCACTGGGAAAAAAACATCCAAACATGATTCCTTGCACCATGGGATGAACACCTGCCATGTTCCAATCTCCAAGGGTTGCTAGACCAGTATCCCACTACTACATTTGCAGATGACACAAAGATTGGTGGAGTAGCCAGAAAACATATAGGACAGTCAAAGAATGAAGGGGAATATAGATAGACAGAAGAGTTGAGCAGAGTGTGGCAAATGGTGTTCCATCCAAGCAAATGTGAGGTGATGATTTCGGGAAGTCTAATTCCAGAGCCAAGTATACATTAAACGGAAGAGCCTCGGGTAAACTTGATGAGAAGAGACATCTGGGAATTCAGGTCCTTTGTACCCTGAAGGTGACTGCACAGGTGGATAGAGTGGTCAAGAAGGCATATGGCATGCTTGCCTTCACCGGATAGGGCATTGAGTATAAGAGCAGGCAAGTCCTGCTAAAATTGTACAAGAGTTTGTTTCGGCCGAGTTTAGAATACTTTGTACAGTTCTGGTCGCCAAATTACCAAAATTATGTGGACGTTTAGGAGAGAATGCGGAGAAGGTTTACGCAGATGTTGCTGGTATGGAAGATGCAAGCTCTGAAGAGAGGTTGAGTAGATTACTTCTGCTTTCATTAGGAAAAAACGAGATTGAGGGGACCTGATTGAGGTCTACAATATCATGAAGGGCACAGACAGGGTGGATAGGGATAAGCTTTTTCCCAAGATGCGGGATTCAATAATGAAAGGTCATGCATTCAATGAGAGAGGTGAAACTTTTAAGGGAGATAGACATGGAAAGTATTTTACACAGCGGGTGGTAGGTGCTGGAATGCGTTGCCAGCAGAGGTAGTAGAGGCAGGCATGGTAGATTCATTTCAGGTGCGCCTGGACAGATGCATTAGTAAGTGAGAAGCAGAGGGATACGGATGCTTAGAAATTGGGCGACACGTTTCGTTAGTTGATTTGGACCGGCTCAGGTACGGCAAGTAAGAATCTAATGACTATTATATATCCATTGACAATTGTTGAAAAAAACAATATGTTCCACTGATGTCATTTCGGGATGGAATTTGCTATCCTTACTTGGTCTGGCCTGCATGTAGATGAGATTGATCGATTTCGATAAAACATCAAAGACTCGGGTGACAGTACAGGATATTGTTGAAATGTATGCTTCAATAGCATTTTAGATTAACATCGGCACAGCCGCCCAGATCCAACGGGAAATGGGATGGGAATGTGTGCGCGGAGTTACTCTCTGGCTCCAGTGATGCAATAGGTGAGCATCCTGTCCTTCTGTGATGGTATAGAGGCGCAAGAAATTCCTAGGTTGAGTGTGCTCCTGCTCAAGGGAATGGTTGTCCCCGTTTATACAATGATAGCGATTTCCGGTGCATCTTTCTAAGACAGCTGAGTGGCACAAGTGGAGCGTGTTGAGCCCTTAACTTTGCAGTGGTGGGTTTCAAAGATGATTTTGCTGTTTGGATCAATGTTTGCGACACTGGCGGGGGCAGGTACATTTGCTCACATAAGCTCAGTATCAGTTTCTTCCACACAGTCAAGACTTCAACCTGTTGAGGGTGGTGTTGGGCTGATATTTTAAACTAGTTCTTGGGGTTTGGGACACGGAAACTGTGATGTTTACGTTCGACGAATACAACATGAAATACAAGTCTGACCTCAGGAACAGAGATCATGACTTCAATTTCCTGCAATCCCATTCATTCTTGTCCCTTATGCAGGGCATTCTACCATCCTCACCCAGCCCTGCCTACAAGAGACTCCAGGACCAGAAAAACATGAGCTTACCCTTAATTCAAGAATCCCCACCGTGTGGGGAAGCAGTATAATCGGCCCTTCCAGTCCACACAGTACATCCGAAGCGCATCCCACCAGTCCCCACGGTATTCCCTGTCCCATAAGCCTGCATTTCCCATTGTTGATCCCTGTAATTGGCACATCTTTGGTCAGAGGGAGAAATAAAAACGCAAACACACAGAGAATGTGCAGACTGCCCACAGACAGACACCCGAGGCTGGGATCGCACCCGGGTTTGTGGTGTAGCCAGACAGCAATGAACAAGGGGCGAAGAATAAATGTTGTACAGACCACTGATACTCCCACCCTGTGAGTGAATGTGAAACAATGAAAACACATTCACAACATGGAAAACGGCATTTGTATCTGTGTGGACACAATTTGAAAGGATCGTTCACCCTGTGTAGAAAAAAGGACACAGACACCACAGAGAAAGGAGGGCAATGTGGGAACCGCTGGAAGGGATTCAATTCACCACAGAAATGGAATCTCATTTAATCAGTAACACTGGGGAGAGACCGTTCACCAGTCCCGTGTGTGGGAAGGGATCACTGAGCAAAATAACCTCCGGAGACTCCAGCAGGATTACATATCCCATCAGTTGTTCGGTTATGATGTCAATGCTGCTGTTAATCCCAAACAGCTGCCTGCTCCATAGCGTCAGTCAGAGTCATACAACATGAAAACAGGCCTGTCAGTCCCACCGATCCATGCTGAACATACTGCCAAACTAACCCATTCCCGTCTGCCTCCTCCTGTACCCGCTGAGGGGTGATAATGCCCTTGTAGTTTTATTACTGTGTTGTTAATCCAAAACCCAGGTAATATTTTGGGGACAAAGGGTTCAGGTCCTGGCATGACAGATAGTGGAGTTTGAATTCAATAAGCACCTGGAATTGAAGACTCTCGTGATGACCTGACTCAGTTGTGTGGAAAATCCATCTGATTCACTCATGCCAGTTCGGGAAGCAAACTGTCATATTCATCTGCTCCGTCTCACAAAAGACTCCAGATGGATAATACCGTGGTTGACTCTTAAAGCCCTCTGGGAAATAACTGACGTACTAGGCATGAATAAATTTATTTTAAAAATCCCACTTTCCCATTCATGTTTGGAATCTATTGTCCATTAAATGTTGCAAATGTACCCTCATCCATCACTTCCTCAGCAAGTTAATTACACACGTAAAACACCGTCCCTAAAAAAATGCCTCACATGTCTCTTTTTAAAAAAATCTCTCTCTTTTCATCTTAAACATATACCCTCTCGCCTTGAAATTCCCCTACTGGGAAACGGCCGCTATCGTTGACTCTAAGCTTGTATTTCAATAATTCATAAACTTCTGTCCGGTCGCCCTTAGCTCGAGTGAAAACGCTCGCAACTAGGAGAAAGTGAGAACTGCAGATGAGAGATTAGAGTCGAGAGTGTTGTGCTGGGAAAGCACAGCAGATCAGGCAGCATTTGAGGAGCAGGAGAGTCGATGTTTCGGGAAGAGCCTGGTGAAGGACACTTGCGCGAAAAAAGATATTTTCCTGCTCCTGGGATGCTGCCTTACCTAATGTGGTTTTCCAGCACCCAGATCTCGAATCTGAAAATAGTCTCAGCCTATCCAGCCTTTCATTATAACTCAAACCTTCCACAGGCAACAAGCGTGTATCCCTTTTGTGAACCTACTCCAGCTGAATAATATCATTCCTACAACTGGGCGACCAGAACTGGACATCATATTCCAGAAGAGGCCTCATCAATGACCTGCAAAACTTCAACATAACGTCCCAACTGCTATATACAAAGGACTGAGCAATGAAGGGAAGTAGGTTAAATGCCTTTGAACCATCTTGTCTGTTGGTAATGCAAATTACAAGGAATTATTTACCTGCACACCGAGCTTCCCTGTTCTCCAACATACGCAAAGGCATACTCTTGTTGTTGTACCAAAATGCAATACCTTCCATTTATCCAGATTGAACTCCATGTTACATTTTTCAGGACAACGACTCATTGGATAAAGATCCTTTTGAAACTTAGATAATCTTCTCCACTGTCTACAATTCTGGTATCGCCTGCAAACCTAAGAAGCATGCCTGCTGTTAGTTCCACTGTTTTCTCATATAGATCAATGATTCATATTTACTTGTAGTGGCCGTGATTTAGCAGTGTGCAAATCATACAACAGTAAGTCATGCAAGTAACCATGAAGAAGAAAGCCGCAGACTGCAGGGAGATATCAAATAATTGGAAATAAAACTGGTGAAAGCAATTCATTCCAGGGAAGTGGGTGATAGTGAAGCAAAACTAAACTTCAAACCAGCTGCCCACGCTCCAGTTGTGGCACTCAGCTGTCTCAGCAAGATACACTGTAGATTGCTGTTATTATAAACGGGAACAAATTTTCCCTTCTGCCCCGCCTTTGACCAGAAGCACTCCCAACCTCGGAATTGCTTGCGCCTTTAAACCATCATAGAAACACCGTGCATTCTCCGGTTGATTCACTTGAGCCAGTGAGTATCTCTGCGATCTCATTCCCATCTTGATTTCAAGTTGGTTATTTGCGACTGCGCCACTCAGTTCCTCTGATTCTGGGGCTGGGAACTGGGACTATGTGGCAGCAGTGGTTACTGCCTTGTGTGGGGAAACTCGTGAAGTAACTGATGTTTAACTGCATTGCTACTGAAATATACATTTCAACAAAAGCTTGGTATAAACAATGACTGCAGATGCTGGAAACCAGATTCTGGATTAGTGGTGCTGGAAGAGCACAGTAGTTCAGGCAGCATCCGAGGAACAGTAAAATCGACGTTTCTGGCAAAAGCTCTTCATCAGGAATACAGGCACAGAGCCTGAAGGGTGGAGAGATAAGTGAGAGGAGGTTGGCGGTGGGGAGAAAGTAGCATAGAGTACAATCGGTAAATGGGGGAGGAGATGAAGGTGATAGGTCGGGGGGGAGGGTGGAATGGATTGGTGGAATAGATGATAGGCAGGTAGGACAACACTGGAGAAGTCATAGGGACAGTGCTGAGCTGGAAGTTTGGAACTATGGTGAGGTGGGGGAAGCGGAAATGAGGACACTGTTGAAGTCCACATTGATAACCTGGGTTGAAGTGTTCCGAGGCGGAAGATGATGCATTCTTCCTCCAGGTTTCTGGTGGTGAGGGAGCGGCGGTGAAGGAGGCCCAGGACCTTCATGTCTTCGGCAGAGTGGGAGGGAGATGTGAAATGTTGGGCCACAGGGCTCTGTGGTTGATTGGTGCGGGTGTCCCAGAGATGTTCCTAAAGCACTCTGCTAGGAGGCGCCCAGTCCCCAAATGTACAGGAGACTGCACCGGGAGCAACGGATACAATTAATGATATTGGTGGATGTGCAAGTAATAAAAGCTGCACTGTCCCCGAAGTCTTTGATGTTTTGGAGAAATCTATTTATCTCAGCCCTCAACACATTAATGATGGAATCAACACAGCCACTGGGGAACCGATGTTAAACAGTCAGACCATTCTGAGTTCCCACATATCTGCTACTGTTCGCTAAGCACTGACAGTATGCATTTGGTGCTCTGCCAAACATTCCTTATAATACTGTACTTAAAACATGCATTTACTGCGTTCGTCTGTGGGGTGCTGTGATCGTATAGTGGTTAGTATTCTGCTTTGTGGCCGCAGCAACCTCGGCTCGAATCTGAGTAACGGCAGTAATAGTTTTGTGTGTCCCAGTCTTTTCTGAAACGCAAAGCAATCAATTGTTTTAAATTCATGATTTTCTCCAAGGTGATTTTTTTCCGCCAAGTTCTGCTCGCTCACATCTCTGTGTTTCATATGTCAGAATTCAAATCCACCCGTTTTCAGAGGTTTCTTCCCTCCTACGATCAGTAACCGAACTTTCCATCCCATATCCCCATTTCATTAATTTGGAGATGTCGATGTTGGACTATGGAGTACAAAGTTAAAAATGACCCAACACCAGGTTATGGTCTTACAGGTTTAATTGAAGCACTAGCTTTTGGAGCGCTGCTTTTTCATCAAGTGTTTGTGGCGTCATTTCCAATTTCACTAAGGCATCGCAGAATCTAATACAGACTCTCCCATTGTTACCGATCAGTCTGTGTGGCTGGGGTCACTGTTGCTGGGTGAACGTGCCCCAACCCCACCATCGGGACCTGCAGAACAATTGATCCATTTGGTTACCACTGTTGTGAGATCAATACTCATGTAGCAGCTTTTACTGATACGGACCAGATATTATTGGGGGGGGTGGGGAGTGGAGGTCAAGCTCAGGAAAATGGCACAGAACACTATCGGGGAAAAACGACTTAATTGGATAAGATCAGTTTCACTGCTTTTCTGCAATGGCCGAGCGCTATTACAACTGAACACAGAACTGTTAATTCAGACACCAGGAACCTGGGTTTCACTCTGACCATGCTAGGTGGTAGAATTGGGATTCAATAAATATCTGGAATTACGAATCTAATAACTCCTATATATCCATGTTGAATTGATGAAAAAAATAACAAAACTATCTGACGTCATTTAAGAAATGAAACTGCCATTCTTACCTGCTCGGGCCTCCATGTGACTCCAGACTCACTACAATACGGTTGAGTCTCAATTACCCGCTGTGCAATTTGGTATAGCAATCAATACTGCCGAGCCAGCGACGCCCTCATACTTTAACAGAATAGAAAAATAAGTTCATTCGGCCCTAGCTAGATGACTGTGTGCAGTTCTGCAATTCAGAGTACTGCATGGATGTGATTGCACTGGGAACGTTGCAGTCGAGATTCACTGGGATATTGTCTGGGCTGAAGAGTTTCAGATGTGAGGAGAGATTGGGCAGACTGGGATTGTTTGTCGCTGAGCAGAGGAGATTGGAGAAGACATGACTGTGATGTACTAAATACTGAGGGATATGGATAGGATAGACTGAAAGAAGCGTTTCTTATTGATGGAGCGATCGAACACTGGGGCCAAGAGATTTTGGGAAAAGCAGAAAGGTTTGAGTAGATTTGCGGAAAGGGTCATAGAGGCGGAAATCATTCTAACCTTAGAAAAAATTGAGATGTTGATTTGTGATGCCAAAACATGTTTGAACATGGGCTAAACGATGGAAAACTTGATTCAGGTCGTTAAGCAGTTGTGTTTGACAAGTGCGGCCACAACAGGCTGAAGGACCTCCTTCGACGTTGTTGTCCTCCACAGTATTATGGTTAGTGTCCCCACCTGTCACAGGGCTCAATTATCCGCTGGGGGCATCGTGAATGTTTTAAACCTGTCGCTCTGTTCCCCAGTGAGGGTTATTCATGGCTGGCATTCCATTCTCGATGGGACATGTCACAGCAGGGACAGTGCTGTCCGAATCATTTGGGGAAGGACTGCAGCTCCTGGGGAGACAGAGTGTCAGTGAAAGTGCAAACACGTAACTTCAGCAAACTGCACATTGTGTTTGTGTTGCAATCAAAACCATTATACAGAGTTGTTCCTGACTGATGTGTTTATTTAAAGCAGGAATCTGAGGAAGAAAACAGAATAAACCCATTCAGATCTGAGTGCAGAAACATTTCCAGCAGAACTACTGAGGTTGTATAGCGTAGAACCGCGTTTGGATGCATTGAATTCGGGTTGGTGGGCGCAGCTTGCTTTCACTCGGCGGAGTTGCCAGTGTGTAAAGCCATTACACATGACACTGATAGTGTTCAATGTGATGTTACATTTGATCAGTGGTTCGCACTGCTCTTAAGTCTGTAGGTTAGGTGGATTGGCCATGTTAAATTGCGCTCATCTGTCCAGGGAGTGAACTCAGTAAGTTAAGTGAATTAGCCAGGGGTAACGCAGTGATAAGGTCAGCAGTCACAAGTTGCCAGGTTATTATTCCACCAGGTTTATTTGAAATCACAAGCCAGAGGCCTGCGGGGATAGAGTCGGGAGCTCGGTCTGGTTGAGATGGTGTTCATAGTCTCCCTACAGACCCGATTGACTCAACTGTACTTTCTGCATTGTAAGGAATCGGTGATTCTATTAGAGAGGACACTTCCAGGGTTTACTGTGCTGCTAAGACATTGGAGACGATGCTGACGGCATTTAGTGGGGATGGAGTTTTATTTATTTGTATTTTGGAAAATTTGAAACTAAACCAAGGAAAACCGAATGGAAGTTTACCAGAGTATTTGAGGTTTGGAGTGAGTAAATATGTGGCAAATTCACTTGTTCAAGTTCATAAGTTTCTGAAAGTCAAGATTTCAAAACCATCGATGTAGGACAAAGAAATAATGGGAGCAGCATTTCTGTCACTCAGACAATCCGTTTCCAAAATATTTGGAAAGGCACATTGAGAGACACACAAGCAGTGAGTTTCAACAGGAGAGAGACAGCCTGTGGCCAGGTAAAAGTGTAAAGGAGGGTGTAGGGGGTAGAAGGTGCGAGGAAACAATATCTAATTTGGACGACTTCAGATGCAAAGAAATATCGAAAACGTCTGCAGCTGAGTAAGATTCAGCAAAAAACTCAGTGTTTTTTTCAAGATTTCCTTAATATTCCACATGAAGCATAATAAATGGAACGGAGCAGATTTGGTTTATTGTCAAGGAAAGCTATTCCATAATGAATAGGAAGTGACCCGTCTCTTAGAGATCGATTTCCTGCTTTAATCCCATGCCTTAAAGATGGGAGGATGATCGCCATGATTTTGGGTTCATTTGATACCCATTGAAATCTGCCAAAGTAACTGAGCATCAAAAGTGGCATCTTGTTTTTTAGTTCAACCTCCTGTTTTTCTCATCAGTATATTCTTTCAGCTGAAATAAATTCGGAGCAAAATTGAATGCAACATTTAACGTGGACGATCTTGCTCTTGCCCTTCATTGCACCAGAGATTTGTGAGAAATCGGTACCTCATCAAAGTCGAAGTAAAGCAATTTGATTCTGTTGTAAGTTACATTGGGATAACGAAATGGAGTGCAAACGTTTCTTTTCTCCTTTAATTCCATCTTGACATTCTATGAATTTACTTCGAATGAAAGGAGAACAAATAAGGAAAGATCGAGTGCAATAGTTTATCAAGTGGGATTGTTAATTTTTAATTTAATACTCCACACAAAGTTCTGATCAGTATTTTAAACAGTCAATTGAATTGGAACTGCAGAAAACTTTTCCAATGATATGAATCTTTCAGTCTTTCACAACCTTTTGCTGTGTGAATCATACCGCGATCCATCATCCAGCGTGATCACCAAGTTGGCAACAATATTAGATCCACCAATTTTCTTTAGCAATCAGAACATCTGCACATACCCATCTGCGGTGTGCCCAGTGCCATTTGTTGTGGCCAGGCCCCAGCAAATTTCCTGTTCATGAACTTATGAGCTTAGTTCCTGATCTGTCTGATCAGATTGAGAAACCTTTTCTGTCACTTCATCCCCTCCCCTCAGAATTCTAAAGGTGTCAATTAAATAAGGCGTTAGACCAAATGATGTAGGATTGGAAGTCGGCCATTCAGCGCATCCAGTCTGCTCCACCATTCAACGAACTCATGGCTGATCTGATAATCCTCAACTCCATTCTCCAGCATTGCCTCGACAAAGCTTTATCATCTATCTGGTTAAATATCTGTGTGGCACAGTTTGAAAATACACAACAACTCAGCCTCAACAACAATTTCGGCAAGGAGTTCCACCGATTTACTGGTCCCTGAGCAAAGGGAATACTCCTCAGTCGTGTGCGGCCCGGTGGCAAAGTGATTAGCGCTACTGCCTCACAGCGCCAAAGACCCGCATTCAATTCCCGCGTCAGGCGACTAACTGTGTGGAGTTTGCACATTCTCCCTGTGTCTGCGTGGGTTTCCTTCGGTTTCCACCCATAGTCCACAAATGTGTAGTTTAGGTAAATTGCCTGCAGTGTTAGGTGTCGGTGGGTGGTGGGTCGGTGTGGACTTGTTGGGCCGAAGGGCCTGTTTCCACACTCATCTAATTTCTGAACGAAGCAGGCAATATCTAATTCTGCTTTCATCCGACCAGAGGGTGAACCACCAGCCCGTAACTACCCTGTCAATGAATATTGAACGTTTATAAATGTGATTATAGAGCTCCCCTCCGTCTTCTTTGTTTCAAGGAGAATAATCCCAGCCTAACCAATCATTCCAGTGTTGACAACATGTTCATTATTCTCTGCTGTCCCTGCAGCGTCCTTACATATTATTATGGCAGGCGGAGACATTTATGTGAAGAAACGGTTGGAATTTCAAGCACAGACGGGAATTGGAACTTGAAATCAGACAGCGACTGGAATCAGATTGGTCCACACAAGGACAAAATAGAGTAATGAATTCTCCGACAAATGAGAATCTAATCATATTTCATTGACATTCAATAACTTTACTGTAAACAAATTACCCTGTGTAATCGTCCACAGAGCTATTATTTCGGGGAAAAAAACTTATAGAAACTGGCGACATAAACACTTTGACAACAACAACATGTTCTTGAGACATTTTTTGATTATAAACTCAACTCATTGTTCTGTGACTCCTACATCGTTTGCAAGGCACAAATGAGATATTAATATAACTCTAACCATTTGCCGAGATGGGTGTAACTTCAATAACACGAAAGGAACTGGACACCGTCCACGACAATGCAGTCACTTGTGTGTACCCTCTTCAACACCTGCAATATTCATTCCCTTCACCGCTAAGGCACAATTGCAGCAGAGTGCACCAACTATAAGATGCACTGGAGTAAGTCATACGGGCATTTTTGACAACCTTCAAAGCTCAACAGCTGTACTGACTATAAGGACAAGGTTGGAAGATGCAACGAAACGCCACCATTTTCAACTTACCCTCCAAGGCCCATAGCACCCTGAGTTGGAAAGGAATCAGTGAGAAAATCATTGGTGAAATGGTCTTGATGGGCAAAGTTGCATACTTCAGCCTTCCATCTTTTATCTTCCAATTTTAAGAAAAATGTTGATTTATGCCATGACCAGACTTGTGCTCAGTCCTTTAGCTGTTCCCTAAACTGGTGGTTGCTAAAGTTCTGCTATCATCCACAGCCTGTGCTCAACAGCTCAACAATAGAAAATATCTGAAAACCCTCTCAATCAACTGACTCCCGTCAAGATTAGAGTGGTGTTGGAGAAGCACAGCAGGTCCGGCAGCATCTGAGGAGGAGGAAAAATGGACGTTTCAGGCAAAGGTTTCAGGAATGAGACTGGGAGAACATGGAATGGAGAGATAAATGGGAAGGGGGTGGGGCTGGGGAGAAGGTAGCTGAGAGTGCTATAAGTGGATACAGGCGGGGGGTGAACATGATATGTCAGACATGGAATGGAGAGATAAATGGGAAGGGGCTGGGGCTGGGGAGAAGGTAGCTGAGAGTGCTATAAGTGGATACAGGCGGGGGGTGAACATGATATGTCAGAGAAGTAGGTGGAGTGGATAGGTGGGAATGAAGATGCACAGGTGGGACAAGTCAGGCGGACGGTGTTGAGCTGGAAGGTGAGAACTGGGGTAAGGTAGGGGGAGGGGAAATGAGGCAACGGGTGAAGTCCAAATTGATGCCATGAGGTTGAAGGGTCCCGACGCAGATGATGAGGCTTTCTTCCTCCAGGCATCGGGTTGTGAGGCAGTGGCGATACAGGAGACCCAGGACCTGCATGTCCTCGGGACAGTGGGAGGGGGAGTTGAAATGTTTGGCCATGGGGCACTGGGGTTGATTCTTGCGGGTATCCTGGAGATATTCTCTGAAGTGTTGTGTCAGAACACATCTCCTCTCTCCAACTTAGAGGAGACCGCATTGGGCAGAACGTATACAAGAAATGGCATGTGTGGAAGTGCAGGAGAAACTTTGATGGACGCGGAAGCCTCCATTAGAGCCTTGGACAGGGGTGAGGATGTAGATGTGGGTGCAGGTTTTGTAATTCCTGCAGTGACAGGGAAATTTATATTTCCCTCCCTACCCCTATCCACTTTTCACAAAGACTCTTTCCTCCGCGACTACCTAGTCAAGTCGACGCCCTCCAAAAACCCACCCTCCCCTCACGGCACCTTCTCCTGCCACCACAGGAATTGCAAAACCTGCACCCACATCTTCCCTCTCACATCCTTCCAAGGCTCCAATGAGCCTTCCACATCCATCAAATGTCCGTGTGCACTTCCACACATGTCGTTCATTGCATCTGTTGCTCGCGATGTGGTCTCCTCTACATTGGGGCCAACAGACACATTCTCGGAGAGCGCTTCACAGAACATTTCCAGGGAACCCGCAACATTCAACTCCAACGCCCCATGACCAAAAAACATCAATTACCACGTCCCCCGACTCTCCCAAGGACATGCAGTTCCTGGGTCTCCTCCACCGCCATTCCCTCACCACCAGACGCCAGATCTTCCACCTCGGGACCCTCAACCCCAGGGCATCAACGTGGTCTTCACCAGTTTCCTCATCTCCCCACGGTCACCTTATCCGAGTTCCAAATTTCTACCTTGCCACCATCCTACTGACCTGTCCCACTTGTCTATCTTCCTTTCCACCTATCCGCTCCACCCTCTTCTCCGACCTATCACCTTTCACCCCATCTCTATCCACCTCTTGCACTCTCAGCTAAATTATTCCCAGACCCAGTTCTCCCGTTTATCGCTCCACCCACGAGACTCCCACCTTTTTTCGTGATGAAGGGCGTTTGCCGAAACGTTATTTTTTTCTGCAAGTCGGATGCTGCCTGACCTGCTGTGCTTCTTCAGCGCCACTCTAATATTGATTCTGATTTCCAGCACCTGCAGTACGCACTTCCGTCCATCGGATTCCCCTGTCTATTGATCTTGAATCGGCCGTTGCTAAAGTTCCAGCATCGTTTCCCTGCTCTTATATTCCCAGCTGCGGTCAAGAACAGAAAGTATCTCCAACCTCTCGAGACCACTTGATCCCTTTTCCAATCAACTACAAAGATTCGTGAATGTTTACTCCAATTTCTCTTTTATTACTTTAAGCCACTCAGTATTCACACGTTTATCATTGATCCTCCCCAAATTCATTATCACCCACTTCACTGGATTGAATTCCTTTCAGCACATTTTCTTGCCATTTGTTTCCAATCTCCCTGCAGTCTATGGCTTTCTTCCTCATGGTTAACGACATGACTAATTGTTACCTGATTTGCGAACAGCTAAATGATGGCCACGACAAATAATTAAAAATCGTTGACCTGTATGAGAAAACAATAGAACTCATAGAAGCCATGGTTCATAAGCTTGCAAAGGGGAGCAGAATTGGAGACTCTAAAGAAGGTGATCTAAGGTTCCAGAAGGATCTTAATCCATTGCGTCTTTGGGCTGAAAAATGTCACATGAAGTTCAATCTGGATAAATGGAAGGTATTTCATTTTGCTACATCAAATATTAGTAGAGCTTATACAATTAATGACCAGCATTGCATCGTGTTGTGGAACATGGAGGCCAGGAATGCAAGTACATAATTCATTTTAATTTGCTTCATATATAGACAGAATGGTTAAAAAAATGTCATCTTGCCTTCGTTGCTTAGTCCGTTGAGCGTAGGAGTTGGTACGTTATGTTGAAGTTGAACAGGACATTGGGTGATGCGTCTTCTGGAATACTGTGTCCAGTTCATGTCGCCCAGTAATAGCAAGGAAATTATTCAGCTGGAGTAGGTTTAGAACAGGTATACCAGCGTATGGCTAGTGGGGAAGGTTTGTGTTCTAACGAAAAGCTGGATAGGCTGAGAATATTTTCACTCGAGCACTGGAGTTTGAAAGGCGACCTGATAGAAATTTATAAATTATTGAGAGTTCGGCTCGAGTTAACTGTAACTGCTTTTTCTCCAAGGAGGGGCACTTCAAGACGAGAGGGCAAATGTTTGAATTGAAAAGAGGGATTTAAAATAAAAAAGAGGCTTTTTAAAACAGAGGATGGTTTATGTTTGCAATTCACTTCCTGAGGCAGTGATGAATGAAAGTACATTTACAATATTTACACGATATTTGGATCGATGAATGAGTTGGAAAGTATCAGTGGGATTAATAAAAGCTATTCATTCATGACTAGTACATAATTCATTGCCCAAAGGGAAGATCAGAATCAACTACGATATTATGGATCTGGAGTCACATACCAGCCAGACCAGATTGGTATGGCAGGTTCCTTTCATATCAGGCATTAGTGAATCAGATCTACAACAACTGATTCAACATCATCATTAGACTCTAGGGGTTTATTTAAATAAAATTCTAGCATCTGCCATGCCAGGGTTTGAACCCATGTTCACAGAATTATATCTGGACATTCATATTAACAATGCAGTAATAATGTCACAAGGGCATTATTAACCATCAGCAGTTACAAGAGCCATCAGATGCGACTCGTTTAGTTTGTCATTATGTTCAGTATGAGCTGGTAGGAGTGAAAGGCCTGTTTTCATGCTGTGTGAGTCTATGACTTTGACGCTATGAAACTGGCAGCTGGTTTGGATTAACAGCAGCGTTGACAGTTTAGTTGATCTCCTTCTGGGATATGTAACCTTGCTGGTAAATCTCGAGGTTCTTCTGCTCATTGAGCCCGTCCCACACACGGGGTTGTTGAATAGTCTGTCCCCAGTTTGACTGAGTAGATGAGTTTCCACTTCAGCAGGTAACTGAATCCCGCATTACGCTGGTTTCTCTGTGATATCGGTGTCCTTGTATCTTCCCAGGATGAACGATTGGTTCCAATAAAATCCACGCAGACGCAAGTCCCGTTGTCCATGTTGTGAACGTGTTTTTATGCTTCCTGACATACCCATAGGTTGTGGATGTCGCTGGTCAGGACAACATATGTTGTTCTTTCTGATTCGCTGCTGACTCGCTGCACGAGAGACATGTATTTGATCCCAGTCTCGTGTGACTGTGTGCAGTTTGCACATTATCTCTTTGATTGTGTGAGTTTCCTCCCACAGTCTGAAGGTGTGCGGGTTACTGGCATCAGCCATGGGAAATGAAGGGGAACGGAATAGATCGGAATAGAGTGTGGGTCTGCAAGGATGTGCGTCGGAGGGATGGTGTCGACTGGAAGGGCCGAATGGCCTGCTTTCCCACACGGTCGTCATTCTCGGATTAAGGTTCAGCTATGTTGTTCAGGTCCTGGAGTCACAAGTAGGCAGGATTGGGTGAAGATGGTAGCATCCCCTGCAGAAGGGACATGCATGATTGGGATTGCAGGAAATTAAAGGCACGTTCTCTGTTCCTGAGGTCAGGCTTTCATTCCAGGTTTTATGCATCGAACTTTAACATTACCAGTTCCGTGTGTGAGTGCCCAAGGATGAGTAGTTTATTATATAACCACAACACCACCTTCTCCAGGTTGCAGTATTTATTGGGAACAAGAAGTTGATTCTGAGTTGATGCGAACAAAAGCAGATGCAAATATCAAAAACACTGACCCAAACAGGAAAATGAAATTTCGAACCTTGCCACCCCAAAGTTAAAGTCTCCACACGCTTTAGATGCGCCATTCGGCTGTCTCAGCAACATGGACTGTTTATGATCATAATATTCTAAATGGGGGCAAGTATTCCCTTCCGCCCCGCTTTTGACCAGGAGATGTCCCAACCTCGGAAATACACGCGCCTCTCTCCCGTCATTCCATCCCAGTTTCCAATTGGATCTTCGTGAATGATTCAAAGTGAAAGTGTATGTTTGATTGTGCAATGCTCAGTCAAATGGGACGAGGGACGGAAACGAGAGTCATGGAGAGTGCGAGGGAGAGACATCTTCGAGAACTTTTGGGTTTAAATCCTGATACATGAAACGCAGAAACATCAGAGAACAAAATTAGATGGAAAACCGATCATCACCTCAGAAAATATTATCATGTAAAAATTATTAATTTCTGACCGTGTTTCACCAAAAGTAAAACTTTGAATGAACTGACCGCCATGATGTCGATTCGAGCCGAGGTCGCTGCAATCACAATGCAGAATATGAACTTCGGTTTCTCTGATTTTGGGTCGGGAACTGGGATGATGTGTGATTGCCTGCAGCAGTTGGTCCTGCCTTGTGTGGGCACAGCGATGAAGTAGCCGATGTTCAACTATAATACTTTTGAAGCATACGTTTCAACAATGTTCTGCACTCTCCCAAGAGTTTGGAGCGTTTCATTAATCCCATTCTCCTGTACTCTCATTCATGGAACCTCCACAGTCTCTGGGGATGCCAAAGTTAAAGATTCGGTTCATTCTGCGTTCCCACATGCCTGTCGCCAAGTCCTGATATTGTACATTCTTCCTGACATTTCCTCTGCTACCATACTGGTTATAGTTTACAAGTGTGGCCTGTGGAATGCTGTAACAGTTTCGTAATTCATATTCTGCGTTGTGATTGCAGCGATCTCGGCTCGAATCGACACCATGGCGGTCAGAATAAAGAGTTCTTGGCTAATTGTTATATTCTTGAAAGTGAAGATGTGCAGAGCGATCTCGGTGCCCATGTATCTCAAATTCGGAAAGTTACCACCCACGCTGACAGGTTTGTTTGCAAGGAGTACGCTGTGTTAGTTTTTCATGGGAGAGTGATTCAGTTTCAGAGTGAAATTGTCACTTTGCAGCTCCAGAAGTTAACTGGTGTGGCCGCACTCGGAGAGTTGCGTGCATTTCTAGTTACCACATTATACGATGGATGTGAAAGCATTGGAAAGGGTGCAGAGGACATTTTCTAGGATGTTGCCTTCTATGGAAAGATGGTCTTACGAGGAAAGGTTGAGGGACTTGAGGCGGTTTTTGATTGCAACAAGACGTTTTGAGGGGTGAATTTAGAGAGACATAGAAGATGATCAGAGGTTGCCATAAGGTGGACAGTGAAGGCATTTTTCTTCAAATGGTAATTTTGGCACAAGGGCACATCGATGTAAATTGAGGGTGATAGTTACCGAGGTAGGTTCATTTATCAGTGAGTAGTAAGGGTGCTGAACGCCTTGCCTTCAACACTCGTCGACTCAACAACTTTCAGGGCAATGAAATGGTCGTTGTATAAACTTGCGGATTATGATGGTAAAATACTAGTCAGATTGGTATCACAGGTCGATGCAACGTTAGGGCCAAAATGAACTTTATTGCGGTGTAATATTCGGTGTTTGAAGTGTTCTTCAGTTTGAAGTTGCAATCATCTCTGGTCACTATCAGTAAAACCAACACCTGGCGAGAACCGAATGTGCAACTTTGGCACCTTACGCACTTCCAGTCTGTCGTGCAATTACATCAAACTGACGAATTGCACCATTGGAGCTGCCGTGTACTGATGACCAATGGCTACTGATCTTACCACTGGGCCCCTCAAACCAATTACTCCTTTTTTGCTGAAGATCTGAAATGAAACACAGCGCAGAGGAGATTATATTGATGATGGATCATCGATTATGGAGCATCAGGTTCAGGAAAATGAATCGTAACATGTGTGAAAATAGGCATAATTGAATTCTGTGTTCGTTTACCGTGGCTTCCTGCGTTGATCACAGGCAATGTTCTGTCGCTACTGTGCTGGGATTTTCCTTCTATTGGTATCAATTCGTCAGAGAATTCGATTCACTGGTACTTCACCAGCATCCTTTGGAATGTTCATACGGCACAAAGACACACACTGTACACAACGTCAACAATCTTCTGCATTACTACATCCAAGGGCACGTGGCATAGTTTTTTTATAAATAGTGAAAAATTAATCATGTTATGCAAGGGCAAATTGAATTTTAGTTTAATTAGTAAAGTCGCAAGAATCCAGAGTAAGTTTCAAAATGTCAGAAATTCACGTTTATTACCTTGGCCAGAATTCGAGCCAGCAAGAAGGAAATCTGTGTTTCAATCCCCAGCATCCATGTAATCGCTTGCTCCATGTGTCCACTTGGAAACCTATATGAAGGGATGTTCAGCCTGACAGAGAACTTGTGGGAATCCTCCACTGTCTGACCTAAAGCTGAAACAGGAGCTCTCTATTCCAGCTTGGAGGGTAGCGAAGTGGAGGTGAGACAGAAAATATTAATTGGTGTAAAATCACATTGTGATTGTTTAAAAATCTGGGCCAGAAAAAACTCAAGCAGAAAGGAGCAGAAGTAGGCCATTCTTAACACCGCTCCTGCCCCGCCACGCCATTCTGTACCATCATAGCTCACACAGCACTTTTATGTCTTTTTCCAGCGTATCCATATCATTGTGTTGCTAAGTAGCTAACACATATTTATCGATCTCTACCATAAATAGACATCGAAGTTATTCATCGCTGTGAGGAAAATGTTGCATTTCGAGACAGTTGGGTTTCTGCATGAATATTATAGGTTTTGCAGATGAGCAGCCGAGTCTGGTCTGAACACCTTTCAAACCATAAACTAAAACTCGACTCTGATGAGATTTGCATCCACAACGTTTGAATGGCAGTCCTAAGAAAGGCTTAGAAATTCAACGCGCTTTCCATTGCACCAGAGAGTCGCGGCCTCACCCAGTTTTCAGCACAAAAGTCTGCCTTAGAACGATTTCGTTCGGGACACCCATCTCACGTCTGTCTGATCTCGTCACACTTTCCAGTATCTGGTCCTTATCCACGTGTGCTCTGGATCTTTAAATGTTCGGCTACATACCGCTGAAATGTCCTCATAACACTTAGCATTACCACACGTTCAAATAAGAAATTCCAGATGAACAACACTCTATGGGTGAAAGCGATCTTCCTAAATCTCCTCTAAACCGCTTTTCTCCTGCATTTCATCTATGTCACTGGTTATTATTCCTTCCCGAAAAGCCTTATTCCTGTCATACATATCTATTCTCTACATAATATGTGCATGTCAATCAGTTTCTCACTCAGCCTTCTCTGTGCTTAGTGACACAGCCCCAGCTTAGCTCATCTACATTCACAATGGGAATGGTCCAGCCCTTGGCATTATTTTCATCTCCTGTGAACTTCTCCTCCTGCAATCAGACGGTTCCTGCAGTCTTGCGATTACAACGGAAAATGAAATGCTCTTTGAAGAAATGCCAAAATGTCTGAACAAAGTCAGCAGCTCTTGTCCATCAATGATGAGAAAGGACAGTGAACGCTTCGAGTCCAATGATTCGTGTTCGGAACTGATGGGATGTATGGGTGGGTGAAAAATGTGGAAGAGGGCGGACAGGATCCAAAATGATTGAACTCGATGTTGGGTCCTGAAATCTGCATGGTATTTGAGTAGAAAATGAGTTGCCCGATCTTCCAGCTTGCGCTGTGCCTTGAAGAAGAACTGCAACAGACCAGAGACTGGTGTGATGGCTTGGGTACACAATGCAATCTTAAAGTGGCAGGACACTGGAAGATTGGGGTAAGTTTTGTTGATTCTGGACAGAACGTAAGTGATCTCAACTTTGTCACCGACTCGGTTTTCCTCTCTCCATTGTAGAGAGATCACATTCTCAGCAGGAACTACAGTTTTCTGGATTGAATGAAGTGCAGACAAATCACTGGAAGATGTGTCTGGAAATTTCCACAGTGAGGAGAGACATCGGAAACCAGCAGGAAATGTATCTGACAACATAGAACGTTACAGTGGAGTACAGGCACTTCGGCCCTCGATGTTGCACCGACCTGTGAAAATAATGTGATGTCCATTGCAATGGAAAATTAACATTTCTTTTGAAACTAATAAAAGCACAGGGAAACAAAAAAAGTAAGGGCCTGACTTTGCAGAGTGCAAGTGTTGCAGACAGAAAGAAAATCTATGTATATTTAAACTGAACGAATAGCAGACTTACAAGGCCAGCAAACTACCATATCAACAGCCAAGGAATTAGAAAAAAACAACTCCATATCTGGAAAGAAACTCGAATGTTTCAGGCCACTGATCTTGAAGTGTTGATAAGAAGAAGCGATTTGAACTTTAAAGGGAATATGTAAAAGCTATCAGGCGCCCATTACATGAGGCGTCTTGCCAATGTATTACCTGGGACACGGGAAACCTGAATTTATTGGAACTCCACGCGCTACATGCTGAAAAATTTCTGGCCCAAGAGAAGGAAAAACGGAAATTAAAGATGGAAAAGCAAACACTTAAACCTCAGCTTACTGTGATGCAAATGATCGCCCAGCCGTTGGAAGGAGGTGCTGCGTGAAAAGAAGGGCTGGGAGAGGGAAATCTGGCGGCTGCTTTGTTGCAGAGCAATGGACCACTGAGTGAGGCAGCACACGCCCAGACAGCCTCAATCGGCCCTGGAGGCTGGGCAGCAGGGTGACTAATGGAGGAAGGCTGAGGTGGAGGTGGGCAGCCCCAAAGTTATGGGTACGCCTCTTTGCTTTAGGCTTGGCAACGAAGACTCGCTTATGCTCATCTCTACTACTAACCTTATGGGCACTGAGACATGTCCCACCTCTATACTGAGCACTGAGTTTGCGAAGCGTGAAGTTTATTTTCAGTACAACGATGATGCATATAAGTCAATGCTTACATCTATGTTATAAGTGGAAGGTGCATCTCTTACTTTTTTGGAAGATACAAGGGCAACATATTCTGTTCATAAATCAAGGCAGTTCAGAGAGTCGACACAAATAAAGATGAACCGAAGCTTCCTGAACTTAATGGGCGCATCAGGAGTCGTGACACGAGAGAGATTTACCACACCCCTATTGTGCAAAACCAGTAATGGGGAAACATTCAAATTCTCATTTCTGTTATCGGAATTCTGTACTTTAAATCTGATGTCTCGGGATCTCATAGTGAGACTGGGGTCCGATTTGCACAGTACCCCGACGGTCTTGCAGGTAATACAAAAAGAAGATTTAACAGTGCAGGCTGGAAAATATAAATCACGACCCCTGATGCATGCCAGAGAGCGATAGGTTCCGTGAGCGATTCACTCACCCAGGAAGCAAGTGGCCATGTTAATCCCATTAACACTGATATTCTTGCTGGAGATATGCTGCACTGCACAGCACACATACACCGCGATGGTCCTGACAAATCATAAGAGAAGGATTGGTTCAGGAGATTGGTTAAACCAGATCAGTTGTAATTGTGCGAATTTTATTGGAATGATCACAGATGCGCTGTCACTTTAAACTTTTTTAAGCGCCTGTGACGGTAAATAGACCCTGTTTTTTTTATGTGAAAGGCTCTTTTCCTCACGGATCATTGGAGAAGGCATCCAACGACAGGTGTCAGAATTTGGGACCATGGGTACAACAGGCACAAAAAATGAAAGATTGTATCTTCAGGGTCGGTGTGGGTATCTGCTTCAATGCAGTTATAAGGACGTATAGGAAGAAACTAAATTGGCTACCTCAGGCAGACAGGGCAGTCCAGGTAATCCCCGACAGGAGTGTCGTCTGGCGTTTACCTATGGTAGATGTGTCGGGCCCAAGATTAAGAAGGGTTCCAACTGATTTCAGCGCAAAAGGCAAACACGATGTGGGCCTCATACGAATCCTTAAGAATAACCCCGAAGTCTGAGTATCGTCCTTGCAAAGCAAAAGAGCCGTTAAAACCCGAGGCTGTGCGAGGAATTACTCCAGTTTTTGAATCTCTCTTATAGGCTGGAGTGATAATCCCCCGTGAATAATCACTGGTGAGAACACCCATTCTTTTCGTTCAAAAAGGCAAATATTCCAGGTGAATCGGGGGAATGGAGATTTGTTCATGACCTGCAGGTTATCAAGAATGCTGTTGTTCCGCACACCCCAAATGTTCCCAACCCCTATATTATATTGGCTCAAATTCCATCGGATGTAAATGGCTCTCTATTGGGGATTTAGCAAATGCCTTGTTTTGTCTACTGTTACACGCCGACAGTCAATTCTGGTTCACTTTTCCATTCAAAGGCAAATGGTATACTTTCACGTGACATTTTCAACATTGCTGTGAGTCCCCACCATAATTAACGAGGCTCTACACAGGAGTCTGGAGACTCTTGTTTTAACGGGGAGGGGGGGGGGGGTGGGGGAGGTCAGCGCTTCTGCAGTATGTAAACGAATGCTTAATCGCAGCATCAACAGAGAAACAATGTGAGAAAGGTCGGCTTGCGAAGCTCAGCCATCTAGTCTCGCACAACTACAACTTGTGGAACAACGGTTGAAGTTCTTAGGTCACTTAATATCTGAACAAGGAAAGGCCATTGGTCAAGACAGAGTTCAAGCAAACCAGCAAAATTCAAAACATCACAAGAAACAATTGTTATCCTTTTTGGTCATTTGATCCTACTTAGAATGTTTAACCTGCATTACGCAACCCTTTAGGTGCCCAAAAGTGACATAGTTTATGGTTCAGGTTTGCAGAGCTAGAGTCTGTTGCAGTGACCCCTGAGGCCTAGAGTGCCTTTGTTGAATTGAAATGGCACTCCAAACTACACCGACACTGGGATTCCAAATCCAAACAAGCCTTTTGTACAAACAGTGGATGAGAAGCGTGCCTGCATGACATTTGTGCTGATGCAGAATTATGTGTGGAAAATTGAGGCCAGTAGCTTAGTTTTCACCTCAACTTAGATCCCGTAACGGCAGGATTGCAAAATGCCTCCGTGTCGTGCCTGCATTTGAAAAGGCTGTTATAGCTTCCAGGGACATAGTCGGCTTTGTTGAATTAAACCGACTGGTCCCACATGCAGTATCCTTACTGCTTTCTGAGCAAAACACAACACACATGTCGGCTGCACGTTGGCTCACATACAATGTTATGCTATTGGAGAAGCCTAACGTGACAATAAAGCGATGTAACGTCCTTCATGCTGCTTGTTTTCTCCCACAGAAGGAGACGGAGACCCACATGACTGTGTGGCTGTAATTAATGACATTTGAAGCCCGAGACCAGACGTGTAGGATTCACCAATTTAGAATCTGGATACGGGGTTTTATTGTGGATAGGTCAGCATTCAGAAGCAAAGAGATAGGCCAGTGTCTGGTATGTTGAAGCAACTACCCACGAGGTAGTCAAAGCGGGATCATTTCCTTCTCATTTGTCAGCGCAAGCAGCAGAGCTGATTGCCTTGATTGAGGCATGTAAATTGGCCAAAGGAAGAACAGTGAATATTTACATCGACAGCAGATATGCATTCGGGGTTGTACATAATTTTGGATCCCTGTGGAAAAACAAGGGCTTCTTGACCTCCACTGGAAAGCCAATCACATACCATAGCCTGATCCCTGACACCCTGAAAGCAGTCCGATTGTCTAAATCAATCACTGTATGTAAATGTGAAGCCCACAGGAAAAATTATGATTCAATTTCTCTAGGCAATGAAAATGTAGACTGAGCGGCAAGGACGGCAGCCAATCAGCCGCCAAGTGATGGGTTTGACATGTGTATGTCAAGTATTTGTAATCCAATGCAGACTCATGGGAGTTACAGTCTCAGGCCACATCGAAGGAGAAGCGTGAATGGACAAGGGCAGGGTGCAGAATGAGGGAATGGGTGTGGTGTGGCCCCAGTAGGAAGCCCTGTCTACCACGATCTTTATTCCCTTTCTATACCAAAGTAACACACGGTAAGGACCATGTGTCAAAAAAGGGGAGGTACTACAATATTTCAGCACGCTGGTACTGAAAGGGATTTACTTAATACTCATAAAAATAATGTGAATAATGTGTTATCTGTGCTTCTAATAATGTGGGGAGGGGAATACAAATGAATCAGGCAGAACACCCCCAATCCCAAAGACACTTTGAACATTTAAGATGGATTTTATTGAACTAACACCCAGCGAAGGGAAAAGGCATTGTCTGGTGATAGTTAATGTTTTCCCAAGGGGTGGAAGTGATCCCACGTCTAAACAGGATGCCAGTGCAGTAGCCAAGGCTTTGCTAACTGAAATAAGTCCGAGATGGGGCATCCCTGAAAGGCTAAGCAGCGACAATGGAAAGCCATTTATATATATTGCCCTACAGCAGATCAGTGATTACTTGGGAATAAAGGTGAGGCAACATTGTGCCTACCACCCAGTGAGCGGTGGGGCAGTGGAAAGAGAGAAAACTATCCTTAAAAATAAATTGGCAAAATGTTGTGAGGAACTAGAGGTGACATGGACAAAGGCATTTCCAATTGTGCTAATGTATATGAAGGAGAGGAAGAGTAAATACTAGGACGTTTTAGAGTTTGTTTGCAAAGTGGCCCAATACAGGAATTGGTCAAGACCGATTGTAAAACAGATAACAGACCACTGTGAGGACGAGATATTATGTTACGGTATAAATCTCTCCACACATCTGTCTCAAATACAAAATCAAAAGAAGGGCAGCACGACCCCAATCAGCAAAAGGGAAGATGCACAATCTAGAACCTGAAGACTGTATAGTGGTGAAAGACTTCAGGAGCAAAAGCATGAAGGCGAAGAGCTGGCTGGGACCGTTCCAAGGGCTCCCTACAACACAGACAGCTGTTAAGATCGCCGAAAGAGCCACGTTGATACACGCCAGCCGTTGCAAACGTGAAGCTGACCTTGAGGAGACATTGGACAACACCGGATCCAAATAAGTGCAAGTAGTGATTAGAAGACTCATAGAAATATGGGGCTGCATGGCAGGACGAGTTGTGAAGGCAGGGGTGTCTGGGATACAACAGTAGATGGTAATCTTAACCAAGGATATTAAGTTGACCTTTACATGCCACCCATGCCCGTTTGGTAACCAGGACGACTATAAATAAGGCAATAAATATTTACGCAGAGATCCTTGTGTACCCAGTTACTGGCACTGAGTAGTATCCATCACGGATACAGGTACACCTGACACGGGATATCGGTTTCCTGTTATCAAAGAAGGAGGTGCCATGGCAAGGGTAATAATAACCAAGATTCAGAAGAGCGATGAGGAAGCCTGGTGGTGTGGAATAGATAGACCCTTCTCCAATATCTATAGACAGGTGAATATAGTGGTGCAGCCTCTAACCCACCCCACCCGAGATGCAGTGCAGAAGGTCGTCCAAGTAATAGTAGATCCTGGACTCGAAAAGATGAATATCCAATGACCTGCATTGCAGATGGGCGGAAAGGCCTTTTCCAAGCTGACAGAAATGGAAGAAAGAAATAAACTGAATGTGCAGCTAAAATGATCACAAATGAAAAAAGTAAAAGTGGATTCATTGAGAAAACATACAGCGCCATATTTCACTTTCCGTGGAAGTCTCCTGTTCAGGACTCAGTGGTCTCACTGCTGTAGCAATGGGGGATTTCCTCTGACCGTTTATGTTGTTGACAACCTTCCCAAAGCAGGGAATTTGTATGGAACTGGCCATTAATCCAGTATTGTCACAAACAGGATTCTGACTAGCATAAAACAAAGAAGTGTGAATCCTGGAAATCTGAATCAACAACAGGAATTGACAGAGAAACTCTGCAGGCCTGACAGCATCTGTGGAGACAAAGAGATTTATTGTTTCATATCACAGATTCAGGTTACTTATGATTTTTATTGTTTTATTGCCTGGGTAATTGTCAATTTCACTTCGCAAAACGGCATACTTACCAGAATCTCTCATTAGCTGACAGACGTCATCTGTAAAAATGCAAAATTCCTTTATCGGCTGTAATGCTGTTGCAGTTGCCCTGAGTTGGTGAAAGGCTGGCCTTCATTACCTTTTTCTTCTCCTTTATGTCGATGAGAAGCCATGGTGAATGGAGAATTTCTGTTTGTGTCCCTTTGTCTCTCTGTACCATCTCACTCTCTTCTACATTCTTCCACTCTCTGTCTGTCAATATCCCTCATTTTTCATTTCTACTCTTGGAAAAGAGTTAAAATCGGAGGCTGTTCCGTGGCTTTCTCCGCACCCCCCCTCCCCCTCCCACCTCGGCCAGAGTGTGTAGAACTGGGCTCACCATCTCTCAGTAATGTCTGTGTTACTTAGGTCTGAGATCAGGTGACATTTGTTCACTCAAAACGTTATGAGCTTTTACAATTCTAAATAGTATTCATAATAGACCAGGAAAAAAAGCAGTTTCACTCCAATTATAGGATTTCTATGATGCCATTGCCGTTTGCCGAAAATCAATGAATGTTGACCCCAGACAATGAGAGCCATTATCGTATTGGATGCGTTAATACTACAACATTGTCCTGCAAGTCTGCAGTGTCTCCTGCGTCTCTTCATTATTCCCAAAAAACTTGAAAAGACGGACGGAGAATAATAGTAGAAGAGATAGACAAATCCTTGTCGAACAGAGTAAAAAGAACTCTGCGTTGAATTAGCAGGATAGAACATAGACTAATGGGTCCACATCAGGAGGTAGGGGCTTGGTAGCACGAAATAATAACGGTCTGAGCTCAAATACAAGAAGCATGCTGAGCCGTCACTTTTGGGATGTTGGATAAACAATACGGCTTTTACAAGAAGTTTAAACAATGAACTTTCAATGTACAGAGCATTTGACAGCATGTGACACCATTAACGTCTGGGTCCTACCATATGCTTTAACTGACGAAACCACAGACACGGTTCTTCAAATCAATAAGGGCATTTAATGAACTATTTGATCACAGTTAATCGGACTACCTTTCTGTAATAAAGCTGCTCGATGAGAATTTATATCAACTCCGTTTGTGCAGGAAAGAAGTTCACAACCGGTGACTGTCCACTGAAAATGTACAGGAAGAGGCAATCTCTTCTTGCTTTGATTTCAAACTGATGCCTTCACCTCTTTAACCTGACCGGATAAACAGTATGCGTTCACCCTCTGGGGGCCGATTTACCACCTGAATGTGCACAGAGGGAAACTCATATCACGAGACCAGGGTAATTGTGGTGAAAATACCAGGAGTGGTGTGTGAGTTGGTGCTAACAGTGGGCAGTAAGGGCTAAACCATTAGCACTGACATTGATCCTTGTACCAATAGCTCCTCACTGACTTTCTGCCTCATTCATCTCAGTCATCATTGACTATCAGTTTATCCTACTTTCCCTTCGAAACTTTAATTTTGTTCCCGACAATTTTCGGATGTCCACTTGGAAACTGCAGTTTTTTCAAACGAAATTCTGGAGAATGCACGTCACTCTTTGGGATAGGCTTCACTGCCCAACCATAATTACTCAAGAGATTGAGATGGTAAGTTACTTTACTTCGTCCTCGAAGTACTCAACACAGTGATACAGCCATGATGTCGATAGGGAGGCAGTTCCAAGAATTCGACATAGAGACATTGAATGAACAGCGAGATAGTTTCAGCTCAGAAAGGCGAGATCCTTAGAGGGGATTTGCAGTGACAATTTATTCGGTGTATGTGCTGCCATGGCTGCCAGAGGATGTGGTGGAGGCTCGTACAATTGCAACATTTAAGAGGCATTTGAAATTATATATGAGTAGGAAGGGTTTGCAGGGATATGGGCCGTGTGCTGGCAAGAGGGAACAAATTGGGTTGGGATTTCCGATCAGCATGGACAGGTTTGAACGAAGGGTCTGTTTCCCTGCAGTACATTTCTATGACTCTATGATTCCTGTTGGATGCAATCAATCACTGGATTCCTTCTGGCAGAACCGGGTCTGTGCTCTCTGTGGAAGCAGAAAATGGTTTTCATTCAGAGTAGCCACAAGAAGAGAAATAAATCTTCATTTCCTGACTTGGAATTTTATCCAGGCCTCGGCGATTCAAACCCAGACTCTGAAGCAGGGACTCCACTGAAGTTGACAATAACCCTTTCGACCTAACCTGTACAAACTCTTGTGCCTATCGTTCTTTGTCCCCACATTTTGAAGCATCGGTCCTTGCCGTGGGTGGTGAAGGAGCGAACTACTGCCTCGCAGAAAAACCGTGGGGTCAGAGACCCGATCGATCTGTCATGCAGCGGGGATTGCATTGCTTAGAACAGTCGTGTTTGCTGCGTGGGACTGAAATTGAGCTCGATCACACACAGATACGGTGTAACAGCTGCCAGCAGATGTGGAGACGGTTGGGACAGTTTCATTCACACTCTGGGAAAAGACTGGATCCTAAATTCAGGGGAGCTAAGTGTCACAGATAGAAGGCTGAAAATTGGTTTGGGAACGATATGAGTCATGACTAAATGGCGGGCAGACCAGATGGGCTGAAAGCTCGAACTGTCCTCCAATGCCTTCTGGTCTCTGACCATCCAGTATCTAAGGAAATAGAAACAGAGTTAATCGTGCATTTCGAAGTCCTGCTCTCATAACTCGGCGAGGTGATAGATGGAACAGTTGAGAGTCAGGAGATATTCAATAAAAAGGTAGGCGGAAATGGACATGGAGTAATAAGTGTCACTGGTCTTGAAGATTTAACTGGGTTTTCCATTCCAAGATTCTACCAGACCTGCTGAGATTTTCCCGCAATTTCTTTTGTTGGTACTGAAACAGAAGGGAAAAATCTGATCCTGGACCAATCAGCTATGTCTGCTCTGTGGACGTTTGAATTCCCTGTTCGAACAAATCACTTCTGACCCACATGGAAACCTCACTATCCTGCATCACCCCCACCCCTTTTACTGACAATAAGCTGTTCATTACGTGAACACAGATGGGTACACAACAACATCATTTACCGAGTAAATTGGTAAAATTGCACGGAGAGTTCCATTCGGTTTCCATCAGAGCATTCTCAATCAGTTAATTTTATTACAGCACCATTTGACATGCAGCTGACACTGTCATGTGGCCATTCGCATTCGACGTCTCTGGACATTTTGGTTGGGGCACGTTTGGAATGGAACCTCACGTTTTCGAAGGGACATCGTTTATAGCATATTCGGCTGAACTGATAACCTTGTCTCTTGCACCTGCAGTACAGTGGAGACAGTTTTCACTCAGAAACCAAGAGATGATCAAAAACGGAGGAAAAAGATGTGTCAACAAAACCTGCCTCAGCGAGTGAATTCGCTTTTGCAACATTAATAGAGAGCGGCAAACCTATTAACAAACAACAGCGCCCTGCGTGGGTATCGACCCCACACCATTGAGATGAAAGGTCTCAAGCTCTACCGACTGAGCGTACCAGGGCAGGATTGGTGTTGCTTAATGTATCATTTCATACTGACTTTAATTCAGCTGAAAAGGCAATTTTCAAAAATCTCATTCATTCCTCCCCATTGCAAATAACATTATCCAAGTCGTTCAATTCTCAGATTTATTCCTTCAGACCATGACAATTCATTTAGGCCTTGCCCGGGATTTTCGATTCTCTGTTAATATTTTCATATTTTGACCCTGATCCTGAGGTCGCCGAAGTGATTCCCAGACACTCTGTCAGACTGCAAATCAATCGGGAAAATACCTCAGGAAACCAAATCATTTCTGATTAGAGTGTAGGGAATCCCATCTGCTGAAGAGACAGAATCCTCACAATCAACACTTTATTTGTTCTACCTGCCTACAAAGTTTACCACTTCTAATATTCGAGAAAGGAGTTCTGATTATAAAATATTTTAAAAACATGAACAATCTTCTGAAGACATTTCCAATTTGAATTAGAATTTTTTACCCTTTCATACGGTAACAACCGTTCCTTAGGAAAAAGTTTCCAAGAGCTGTGTCCCAGGGCTGGGAAGGAAGCCGTTGATTGAAACTGCAGTGGCCTCTTTCTGTTGGCAGCAGGGGCTTGCAGAGAGTGGGGTCACATTTTGTTGCACGTGACCGTCTCACTCATTGCGGACTCAGGGTCAATCATGGATGAGTTCGTGTTTGCATTGTCAGTGCATGGTCGATCTCAATACTTGATGTGAAATATTTGAGGCTCTGTGCTCTTTTTGGGCTTGGACAAAAAACATTTCAGCCAAATGCTCTGACCATTTGAGACACAGCAACTGGCAGCAAAATTGTCCGTGTACACATCCAAACGCACAGTGATCGAGAGGATGTGGAGAGCAGTGGTTCGCATTATTTTAAGAATCAGTTGCTCATGTTCCCGTGTTTATCGCAGAGAGGGTGAGAGACCCGAGGAGTAACAAACACACCCATAAAGCAATATCAGGACCTGTGTAGTTCTGTCATAAAAAGCTGCCTGCAGCTGTTCTATTACAAAGTTGGGTTTCAAACCCACGACGCAATAGAGATTGGATCCTAAACCCAGCATATTAAAACTCTCTGGATTAGTGGTGTTGGATGAGCACAGCAGTTCAGGCAGCATCCGGGGAGCAGTAAAAATCGACGTTTCAGGCAAAAGCCCTTCAAACAGGGTTTCGCCCGAAACGTCGATTTTACTGCTCCTCGGATGCTGCCTGTACTGCTGCGCTCTTCAGCACCACTAATCCTGAATCTGGTCTCCAGCATCTGCATTCATTGTTTTTACCGACATTAAACCACTCGGCGAAGCTCCCTGACAATAACTAAGCGCCAAACCTGTCAAGACTAATGTTTCAGCATCGCTTCACTTCAGGCAATTTCCCCTGGCACTTTCTATGAATACCTCAGCATAATTAAACAAAAATATTTACAACGATTTGAAAGGTTTGCAATGTGTGGGAATTATTGAGAAGCTGAATATTCTTCGACAGTTTTCCCCGGAGCTTCAGGCCTGAGGGATGTCCTTGGAAAAGTTTACAAAATCATGAGGTAGACGAGCAGAGAACATAGTCAATCAACACTTTTTCAGAAGTCATGTGAATTTAAAGTGAGATAGCACAGGTTTATTGTGAGAGCAGTACAATTTGAAAGGGATGTGAGCGACACTTGTTTTTAATACAGACATTTTTGTGCGTGTGGAATAAATTGCCACATTTAGTGGCAGAGTTTGGTGCACTCACAACACTTCAAAGGCATCTAAATAGGTATGCAGACAGGAATTGTTCGGAGAGATAAGGGACAAATATTGGCAAATATGTTTAGCTTTGTTACGGTCATCTGTTCGACAGGTGTAAGGTGGATAGAAACGTTTGCTTCCGTGCTCGGCGGTTCTGTGACACTCCAGTACCTGACAACAGTTTGAATAGACCACTTACACAAACGCATGCTGTTTGTTACTAAGTCAGCGTGTTTGAATTTTATTTTTTTTCATGAGGCATAATGTTTTGAAATGACACAGAGAGGAATGTTTTCCAGACATTTACAGACAATGGCCATTCTCCTTGATACATTCTCAAGTTCTCCATCAAATAATTTCGTTGACTAAAAAAGAACCTCACAAATCGTGTTATCCCCTCAACTCTCCAGTGAATCAAAAAACTAACAGCTCTTAACGTGGACCAGGTGCAAAACTCAAAAGGCAGAGTCATTATCAGACACACAAACTCATTACTTCTCTCTGTGGGGCAGTGCGAGACGTGTATGTCAAGAACTGCTCACACAAATAACACCGAAGCAATTCCAAACGGAGCTTCCCGACATTCTGGAGATTTAGTGCATTGCCAAGTAACAGAAAGTGCTCAAGTAACATGAAACAAAACAGAAAAATGTACCATGCAAAGTGAATATTACCAATTATATTCTCGATTAAATTAGGTCAACAATGCGCTGGTGCCTCCATCTGATCGAGCGAGCCAATCTCCAGCCTCCCTCACCAGGACAGTAATGAAGGAAATGAGAGAAATATAACAAAGTTTCACGTTGCGATTGCCCACCTGTTAGCCACAACAACAAAAAACGAGGGAGCAGATTCAGTGCAGGATCTGGCTTCACAACAGCGGTGAAATAACGACGTCCACTCACTTTCAGGGAAAACTGTGAACAACTCACATTGTCCAGAATATGAATACACAGCGCAGGCTGTTTAGTTCCCATATTCTACTGCTGCCCCGACATTCATACGATAATGTACCTTTCAAAGAGAGCGTTTGTAGCTGTGGAATGACAGAGGCAGCTGTTTCCCCTCGCTCTTACTGCCGCCCTTGGTCGTGTCGGGGCTGCAATTCTCATCTTAACCACGGTAGTTGAGTGTGCAATTCTCTGTTGTGGAGCAGAAAGATGTAATGTTCGGATGCTTCTGGAGTTCTTGTTAAAAGGTTCGGTGACGCTAGGAAGATGGTTTACAGACTTTTACTCCCTTTCTGGGTGACATTCTCAGCGCTGCAGAGGTTCCTGTGAAGCGCTGCTCTCATGTTTTGGTACAAATTCATTTAGTTTCATTCCCGCTGCTTCCGTTTGTTGGGATTGCAGATTGGGTCCAACAGATGGAATCCGTGGTTGAGTGCCCTGCTTCCAGGAATTATCTGGCTGTCTTCTGCTTGACCTATCCTATTATTGTTGTGCGATTCTCGTCGAATGTGTGGCCCTTGCCGTTTGTACGTATTGCTACTAGGGATGCTGGACTGACGCCCACACAAATTCTTTGCCAAGAACCAATATCCACTCACCTTCATTCGCAAATGCATTGCACACAAAGTTCGCAACGAGGATTTGCTATGAGGTAATTTTTAAATGATGCTTCCCTGTGTTAAAAGCAAATTCTGGAAAACGATATCCAGACTCCTCCGAACGTTCGGACTTATGACAGCACAGAAACCGATAGCCTCACTCAGACAACAACTCACGAGAAACCAAGACCCAATATCCACCATGTTCAGGTCAAACGTGGTTGACGAGATTCCACGAGGGACTGCACGAAACACGACATAGGAGAAAGAGGCTGACAACTAGAGAGCTGCATTCAACATTTCATCTGGACTGTAAAAATCCCTCGGACAGCTGTTCCTTGCAATTATGCACAGAATATTGAATGTCTCTGATTCCAGGGCTTGGAATTTGGATGATATGACAGTCTGCAGCACTGGTTACTTCCTTGTGTGAGGTAACTCCTGATGGAACACATGTCACACTCTATTGCTCATTGAGAAATACATCCAAAATAGGAGCTTAGAGAAGCATTTCTGTTGTCCTTCTGGGGCTGTCCCTGACATGCCCTGTGGCACTGCACTTATTCTGTGTTTCCTGAGGGTTCGGCACGTGATTTCACGATCGTATTATGGGCAATAATCTGCATTTTCGCTTCAATAACGGGTGTGTGAAGCGGAGGTCCACCATTCTCTATTCTATTTTTCTCTTCTTATGCACAACTGCAATACAGTAAAGGATCAATTAATATTGAAAGATGATATACAGAGGCATACCGAAGTTTTAATGACATTTATGCAATGGTTAGGGATTACCTTGATTCAGGAAATAAGGATGTAAAGTCTGTTTGGTTAGAGTTGAGGAACAGTGAGGAATGAACTCACAAGCATGTGTAGTTTACAAGCCCACTCGCAGTAACCACAAAGGGAAATAAATCGTACAAGGGGAAAAAATGCGTGTGAGTGACAAAAATGGCAATAGTCATGCGTGATCTTAACTTCCCATCTAAAACTCTCGGTTCCATTGTAAAAACGTTTGGAGAACAAAACTCAAAAAAAAAATCCCACGTGTCCCATAAAACATCACGAGGGATATCTTGGAAATTGATTTCTCTACTGGTGACTTAATTTTCCTATTTTCTTGGAAACCATCTCTTTAATTGTGAGCATCAGAAAAGGCTTTGTTTTGCCAGCAAGAAATAAGTATGTGATTAACCTTTGTTCGTTTCCTGTATAAGAACACTGAGACTCCTCTGCACCGCACTTCTTTTGCGTTTCTATCGGTTTTAACACTAGTGTGTCTTTTGATTCTTCCCAACAAAGTATATGACCTCGCATTCCCTACATGAAACTGCATCTGCCAAGAATACTCCAATTGTTGGAGGGAATCCTGAGGAACAGAATATACATGTATTTGGAAAGGCAAGGACTGATTCGGGATTGTTAACATGGCTTTGTGCGTGGGAAATCATGTCTATCAAACTTGATTGAGTTTTTTGAAGAAGTAACAAAGAAGCTTGATAAGGGCAGAGCAGTAAATGTGATCTATATGGACATCAGTAAGGCGTTAAATAATGTTCCCCATAGGAGACTGATTGGCAATGGTAGATCTCATGTAACAGCAGTGGATGTAACACCGACCCTTGTGGTACGCCGCCAAGACCTGGACACCAAGAAGAACATGTTCCAACAACTACAACACCGTTTTCTATTGGCAAGCCAATTACTGATCAAAGCTGCAATCTCTCCCACAGTTCCATTCCTCCGCATTTTGTATACGAGCCTATTGTGGGGAAACTTATCGAACAACTTGCTGAAACCCATATACACCACATCAACCGGCTTACTGTCATCTAACTGTTTGGGCACTTTGTCAAAAAAGTCAACAATATTCGTTAGGCAAGGCCTACCCTTCAAAAAACCGTGCTGACTGTCCCTGATCAGATTATTCTTTTCGAGATGGTCATAAATCATATCTATAATAACCTTTTCCAACACGTTACCAACAACTGCAGTGAGACTCACTGGTCTGCAATTACCAGCGTTGTCTCTACGAAACCTTTTGAACAAGGGAACAACATATGCTATGCTGCATTCCACAGGAACTATTCCTGTAGACAACGATGATTTGAAAATCAATTCCAAAGGCACATCAATCTCTTCCCTTGCTTCCCAGAGGATCCTAGGACAGATACCATCCGGCCCAGGGGACTTGTCTGTTTTCACACTCTGCAGTATTTCTATCACCTAATCCTTGTGAACCTCAATATCTACTACACTAGACGCAAGTATCTATGTATCTTCGTCGCCAACATTTACATTTTCTATCGCGAACACTGACAAAAAATATTTATTTAGTACTTCCCCTATCTCCTCTGACTCCACACAAAACTTCCCACTATTATCCTTGATTGTCCCAAATTTAACTCTCGTCATTCTTTTATTCCTGACATACCGATGGAAAGCCTTCGGGTTAACCCTGATCCTATCTGCCAACAACTTCTCATGTCTCCTCCTGGCTCTTCTAAGCTCTCTTTTTAAGTCTTTCCTGATATTGGTGGAACCCTCGAGTGCTCTAACTGAGTTTTCACTTTTTTTTCCAGACATAAGAGTTTGTTCCTTCTTCACCAGTCATTCCACTTCCTTAGTAAACCACGGCTCACGCGTTCTATATCTTCCTCCCTGCCTGACAGGCACATACAAATCTAGGACACACAGGAGCTTTTCCTTGAATAAGCTCCACATTTTAATGTGCTCACCCTCTGCAGTTTCGTAACCCATTCTACGTTTCCTAAATCTTACCTCATTGCATCGTGATTTCCCTTCCACCAGCTGAAACTCTTGCTCCGTGGAGGACACCTATCCCTTTCCATCATGAAAGTAAACCTGAGAGAATTGTGATCGCTGTCTCCACAGTGCTCACCTACTTCCAAATCTAAAACCTGGTCAGGCTCGTTACCCAGTACTAAATCCAAGGTGGCTTCTTCCCTTGAAGGCATGTCTACATTCTGTGTCAGGAAGCCCTCTCGCATACATTTGACAAAAACTGACCCATCTATTGTACTCGTACTGTAGTGATCTCAGTCAATATTTGGATATTGTCTTGAGTGTTCCAGAGTTTTTCATTGTCCCACAGTCCAGATGAAGTTTGTATTCCTCACGTACGGGAGCGAGAATTCTTTCAGTGTCTCAGATCAGTTCCTCTGCCGAGAACATCAGAGTTAATGTCCCTTCCTCTACTCGGACTGACAATTTACACTTCTTCAATCTCCTCTGATTCCATTTCCCAAAGAGTTTCTCAAGATTTCCAAAGCTGGAGCCTAAATTATATGGTTTGCTTCCTAAACATTTTTCCAACTGCCAACTGACAATATTTTCACAGTATCTCTTCACAATCCTCTGGCTTGCACCATGTCCAGGGATGAGAAGTCCCGTTTGGTGGAGAGAGTTCCTAGGCTGGTGAGTTTCACTTTGGAACAAAGATGGTTAAGTGGCAATTTCCTGCGGTTATTTGTAATGATGGGAGAGGGAGCGGTGGGGAATGAGCACTCTGACTAGCAGGAAGAAGTGTTGCCAATGACCAGAGTCAGAGAACAGAGGACAAGGGATGAGAGAAATCTAATGAAAAGCAGCACTTCTGCTCAGGGCGTTCAATAACAACTGCAGAAACCCGATGTGTCAGGCAGTGTATCTGGAAAGAGAAACAGAGATAATGTTTTAAATGTGGAGCATTTCTGATGAAGAACTCGAGTTTCCCAAGTCTAATCAAATTACAGGCCTGGTTTGCAAAACAGGCGTTCAGAAATTTGAATTGTTCCAGCAGGAAGGCATTCATAACATAGTCAGCAGGATACGAACCTACGTGGGGAAACCCCAAAGGATTTTGTAATCCATCGCCTTAACCACTCGGCCATGACTACAGACAGCACCGCATCCTGAGCACTGACCAAATCAGCCGTGATCTCATTGAAAGCTGCCGCTGACTTGAGTTAAATGCTTCCATTTCCTTTCATACCTTTGATGCCATTTGTAAGATGGGAGACACCAATGTAAAAGAAGAAAAGCACAAAGTTAGGAAAAGATATTTGCAGCCAAATTGAGTCAAAATTATTCATTGAAAGGAAAATCACACTTGGCAATTTGCTAGATCTCTTTGCGAACATGACCAGCAGAGGTAATCAAGGGAGCTATTAATCTGAGTATTCTTGGACATGAAACATACAAAGGTTAATGACATATTCATTTATTTTTCTGGCGAAGTAACCGATCTTTCCAGATGCTCACAATGACAGAGATTTTTCCCAATTAAAGATGGCAAATAAGTCCCACCTCACGCTGACACCATCATGAGCGCTGCTGTTTCACCATGCCACAGAGTCAGGGTCAATTCCCGCCTCAAGCAACTGAATGTGTGGAGTTTGCACATTATCCCCGTGGCTGCGTGCGCTTGCTCTGGTTTTCTCCCACAGTCCAAAAATGTACCGGTTAGTTGAAATGGCCGTGCTAAATTGACGGGGTTAAAGGAGAGGAATGCATTTGGGCTCGGGCGGGTCGGTGTGGAGTTGCTGGGCCGAAGGGCCTGTTTGCACATTGTAAGTATTCTAATCTACAGTAATCAATTACCAAGGTACGGCGCATGTTGTTCGATGGGGCATATATAACTTTCGATTGTTTTTCTTCAAAGTTTCTTTACAATTCAAACGGGAGAGGAAGAAGGGAAATGAATGTCTCCCATAATTCTTGCCTTCTTTTATAATTCACAGGCGGTATTTTCTCCTGTACTTTTTTTTACACTGTGGTTACTGTTAGTGTTCTTGTAAGGCACAGCGGCTGGTTTCCTCTTTCCTCAATGTTCCTCATCTCTATCCAAACACACTTTCCATCCTTATCTCCTGAATCAAAGTAATCGCTAACCATTGCATAATTGCCACGGAAACTGTGCTTTTCACACGCCTGTGTATGTCATTTCCCAATATTAATTGATCGTTTACTGTGTTGCAGTTGCGCACGAGAAGAGGAAAACAAAATAGAGGCCGGTGGTCCTGGGTTTCAAACACACGTAATTGCAGCTAAAACACAGATTACTGCACACAATCCGATCACGGAAGCATGCACCGAACCGTCAGGAAGCACACCATAAGTACAATGCTGGATGTCATGTCAGGAACAGGACTAGAAACACAACAGAAATACGTCTCTTGGGTTCTATTTTGGACGTATTTCTCAATGAGCTATCGTGTTTTACATATGTTCCATCGGGAGTTACCTCACACAAGGAAGTAACCAGTGCTGCAAACGGTCATATAATCCGAGTTCCAAGTCCTGGAGTCAGAGACACTCAGTACCCTGTGTGTACCTACAAGGCACAGCTGTGCATGGGGTTTACAGGGTAACTGAACTGCATGAATCCATCTCAATGGTCGTCTGTCTGCTTCTCCTCTATAGTTTTCTGTGCAGTCCCTGCGTGCAATCTTGTCAACTACGTATGTCCGGCACAAGATGGGCATTGGTCACTTGTCTCTGAGAGAGGCTGTTGGTATATGTGTTGTCATAATTCCGAGTGTAAGGAGGAATCTGGCTGTCAGTTCCCAGAAACTTACTTTATTAAATGGAAGCGTGCTTTTTAACTTGCCGCGTGGCATATACTCGTTGCAAAGTTCGTGCACTGCGAATCACGTTGCGGGACTATCCAATTTTGGCAAAGAATTTGTGTGGCAGTCACGAGTTGCCACGACCAGCTATCCCTAGTAGCAATACGGACAAATGGCAAGAACTACAAATTCGATTAGAGCAGCACAAGGTTAATCTGACAGGACATAGAGAAGGCAGCCAGAAGATTTCTGGGTGTAGGGCAACCGCCGAAGGTACCTTTTCATATGAAAGTCTGTGAATCAGTAGAATCTGGGACCAAAGTTGTCTATGTTGGTTATTCATATTCCAGACAACTTGTGTTGTTCCCCGTTTACTCTGAAAGTGAATAGACATAGTTTTTTCACCGTTATTTTGAAAGAAGATCCTGCATTGAATCTGTTTGCCGTTTTTTGATGTTGTGGCGAAAAGGTGGGCAATCGCAATGCGAAACGTTGCTATACTTTCATTTCCTTCATTACTGTCCTGATGAGGGAGAAAGGTCATTGACTCTCTCGATCAGATGGGGGCACAGGCGCATTGATGGCCTAATTTAGTCACGGATATACTTGGAAATGTTCACTTTTAATGGTTCGTTGTTGTGTTTTGTTTTATGATACTTGAGCACTTTCTGGGACTTGGCCATACACTAAATCTCCAGTAGGTTTGGAATTGCCTCGCTGTTATTTGTACGAGCAGTTCATGTCAGAGACGACTCACAGTGCCTGACAGACAGCACTTAAGCTTCGGTGTGTCTGATCATGGTAATGTCTTTTCAGTTTTGATTTTGTTCTACGATAAGAGCTGTCAGTTTTTGGATTCGCTGGAGAGCAAAGTGGGTAATGCGATACGTGAGGTATTTTTCTTCATCCAAAATCTTTGATGGCGAACTTGGGAAAGTGCCAAGAAGAATGGTCATTGGCAGCAAATATCCGGAAAACCTTCATCTCTGGATCGGTTCGGCTCATCCACCCTCCAAACAAAATAGCCAAACTTGCTGACTGAGTAACAAACATCATGCGTTTTTTTGCAAATGGTGTATTCAAACCATTGCCGGTGGCTGGAGCATCTCAGACTTGTCGAGCATGGAAACAAATCCCGAGATCCAACTTGTCCTTGCTGAATAGATAACCGAAATTAATCCATACATTTCTGCCAATATTTGTGCCTTATCTCTTTGAGGTCTTCCTGTCTATACACCCATTCAGATGCCTTTGAAATGTTGTGAGTGCACCAGACTCTGCCACTAAATGTGGCAATTGATTCCACACACACAAAATATTTGTGTGAAAAACATGTGTCCCTCACATCCCTTTTAAATATTTCCTCTCTCACATTAAACTTTTGCTATGTAGTTTTGAACTCGCGTGTCTTGTGAAGAAGTGTTCCCTGACTATTAACTCTGTCTGTCTTCCTCATGATTTTATAAGCTTCTGTGAGGCCATATCTAAGCACTGAAGCTCCTGGGAATCTGACGAAGCTTATTCAGTTTCGTTCTCATGTCCAAGCAGTGCAAACTTTGCAAAATCCTTGTAAAGGTTTTCTAAACTTACACTTGCAAGAAGTGTGTCCAGCTGCAGCAGTTGTTTGATCGCGTGGCCACTCTGGAGCTGCGGGTGGACTCACTGTGGTGTATCAGCAATTCTGGAGAGTCATGTTGCCTCCCAGGTGCTCAGGCCAGGGATGTCGCCCATCGGCTGAAGAGAATTCGAAAAGGGGATCGTTAACAGCCAGTTGTCTTGGTGCAGGCAGGCACCAACAAAAAAAAAACGAGATGAGGACTTGCAGGGAGAATTGAAGGAGCTAGGAGAGAAATTAAAGAGGAGGACCTCAAAGGTAATAATCGCAGGATGACTGCCGGTGCCATGTGACTGCCAGCGTAGAAATGAATAAAAAAAAAGCACGGTGAACACGTGAGTTGAGGAATGGTGCTGCAGGGTGGGATTCAGATTTGTTGGATTTTGTGACCAGTTCTGGGGAATTTGGAACTATAAGAAAATTGACGATCTACATCTGAACCAAGCGGGAACGTATGTCCTTTCGCGAGTTTTTGCTACTGCTGTTGGGGAGGTTTTATACTAATGTGGCAGGGGGCTGGGAACCACAAGATTAAACAAGTCGGCAGTGAGGTGGAGACTGGAAACGCTAAGAATCTGGAAGATAGCATTAATAATGGGAAGAGTAGGCAGAGAGCAGATGAATGCAAAACAACTGGTGGCCTGAAATGCATCTACTTTAATGCATGGAGTATAGACAGATGAACTTAGGGCTTAGGTTGGTGCCTGGGAATATGACGTTATTGCTATCACAGAGATTTAGTTGATGGAAGGGCATGGTTGGCAACCAAATGTTCTAGGATATAGACGCTTCAGACGGGACAGGGAGGGAAGTAAAAGCGGAAGGAGTTGCATTGCTGTTCAGGGATGATGTCATGGCTGTGCGAAAGGAGGACACCATGTAGGGCTTGGGTCGTGAGACACTATGGATGGAGCAGTGAAAAAAGAAGGGTGAGGTTAGATTTTTGGGGCTGTATTACAGAGAGCGTGAGGTGTAAGAAAAAAATAGTTAAACAGATCATGGAAAGACGTAGAGGCAATAATTTAGTGTTGATTGGAGAATTCCGTTTTCCCAACATGGCCGGGATACTCTTAGCGTCAGAGGTCTGGATGGGATACCATCTGTAAGAAGCCTCCAAGTGAGTTTTCTGGAGCGGTATATAGTCCAACGAGTGAATAAGCCATATTGGAACTGATATTGGGGAATAAGCCAGGGCTGGTGACGGCATTTGCCGTGGGTGATTTCTTTGGGAAGTGTCTAATATTCTGGAAGTTTTAGAATACTCATTGACAAAGATGAGAGTGGTCCGGAGGAAAGAGTACGAAGCTGGACCAAAGCTAATTATATCAAAATTATGCAGGAGGTCGGAAATGTGGATTGGACACAGCTATTTGTAGGAAAGTCCACAGTTCATATGTGGCAGGCTTTCAAAGATAGGTTAAATATAGTGCAGGATAGGCATGTCCCGTTGAAGGCAAAGGATTTGAAAGGCAATATTCGTGAACTGTTGATGACAGGACAATTGTCCGACTCGCCAAGAGGAAAAGGGAAGCATACATAACGCCTCGGCAGCTAACAACATAATGGTCCCTGGAGGAACATGAGAAGAGTAGAACAAGTATTAAACGAGGAATCAATTGGGTTAAAAGGGGTCATGAAACAACTTCACGCTAGCACAATTAAGGAGAATCCTAAAGCCTATTATTCATATAAAAGAAGCAAGCGGGTAACCAGAGAAATGATTGGTCCACTAAAGGAAAATTAAGGAAGGCTGTATGTCGAATCTGAGAGAGTGGGTATGATTCTGAATGATTATTTTCCATCAGTGTTCACTGAGGAGAGGAACATGATGAATGTTGAGTCTAGCGTAAGACATTTGATTAGTCTGGATCATGTTGACATAAGTAGGGAAGCTGTGTTGTGCAGGCTAGGGGTAATTAATGTGGACAACTCCCCAGGAACGGATGGCATCTATTCCTGGTTCCTGAGTGATGTGAGAGAGGAAATAGCTGGGGCCCTGACAGGTATTTTCGTGGCATCCTTCAGCACAGGTGAGGTTCTGGCCGACTGGAACTTGCTCATATTGTCCCCTGTACAGGAAGGATAGTAGGGATATTCCGGATAACTACAGAACAATGGGCCTAACATCAGTGTTGGGAAAGTTGCTGGAGAAGGTACTGAGGGATAGGATCTATTCATATTTAGAAAATAATGTGCATATCAGTGAGAGGCATAGAGTTTTTCGGGGAAGTGCCCAAGTTGATAGACGAAGGAAAGGCTGTTGCTGTCATATACATCCACTTCAGTAAGGAGTTAGATAAGGTTCCCCATTGTAACCAAATACAGAACGTAAAGTAACATGCTGTGCAGGTGTTCTAGACAGGTGGATAAAGAATTAGTTGAGCAATGGGAGACAGAGAGTGGCAGTTGAATGGAGTTTCTGGAAATGGAGAAAGATGACCAGTAGTGCTCCACAGGGGTCAGTGTTGAGGCCACTGTTGTTTGTGATATACTTAAATGATCTGGAAGAGAGCACTGTTGCAATGATCAGAAAGTTTGCAGATGACACGAAGATTTCTGGACTAGCAGAAATTATAAGTGACTGTTAAAGAATACAGGAGGATATAGATATACTGGAAAGTTGGGCGGAAAAGTGGCAGCTGGAGTTCAAAACAGACAAATGTGAGGTGACGCATTTCGGTCAGTCTAATTCTAGATGGGGTTATACAATGAACGGAAGAGCTTTGGGGGAAAAAAAGTTGATGGACAGAGAGATCTGTGAGTGCACGTCCATTAAACACTGAAGGTTGCTGCACAGTTGGATAGAGTAGTCAAGCAGGCATATAGTATGCTTGGCTTCATTGGATGTGGCACTGAATAAAATGGCTGGCAAGTCATGTTAAAATTGAACAATACATTGGTCTGGCCACACGAAGAATACTGGTTAGTTTTCTGGTCGCCATATTACAAAAAGGATGTGGACGCTTTGGAGAGGGCGTGTAAAAGGTTTAAGCGGATGTTGCCTCGAATGTAAGGTGCAATAGTCAGAGAAGTTGAGTAGGTGAGGCTTGTTTTCATTAGAAAAAATGAGTTTGTGGGAGACCTTTTTAGAGGTTTACAAAATCATGAAGGGTACAGACAGGATAGATAGAGAAAAGTTTTAATTCCCAGGTTGAAGGATAAAATACCGAGATGTCACGCTTTCAAGGTGAGAGGGGAAAAGGTTTAAGAGGGAGACACGCGGCAACTACTTGACACAGCGGGTGGTGGGTGTCTGGAACGCGTTCCCAGCAGAGACGGGAGAGGTAATCACGGTAGATACATTTAAGATGCGTCTGGACAGATGCATGAGTAGGTGGGGAGCAGAGGGATACAGATGGTTAGGAATTGGGTGACAGGTTTAAACAGTAGATTTGGATCGGCTCAGGCTTGAATGGATGAAGGGCCTGTTGCTTGTCTGCACATTTTAGTTTGGTCTTTCTTCTTAAATTATGCCAATTTCATTGCAAGATTTGCGAGGTCTAAGTGACTGAAGTGAATCCATGCTGAAACACTAGTCATAACAAATCTGAGTGTTGGCTTGTGTGTGCTAGCGTGGTCGAGCAGTCTAATGTGCTGGGTTTTTAAGCTTCAGTTTCTATCGAATCGTGGCTTCAAATACCAGCATTGTAAGTGCGCAACTATGTGGAGATGTATGAGAGAGAATTGCGCATGTGTGGGTGCCTTTTAATTTCAGTATTTGCAGCTTCTCAGTGTGTTAACCCTCTCGGTGATAAAATCAGTGACCGTCTCTTAAAACAACGCAAGTTCCTGCTGTCCGACAGATCCTCATATCATGTCGATAACTTTGGTTTTGGATATCTGCGTTGCCAGTTTCTGTATCTCAAATGGTCAGCGCAGTTGGCTGAAATGTTGGTGGTTCGAGCCCACCCAGGGAATAAGCCTCAAATATTTCAGCACAAGCATTTACCCCGACCATGTATTGACATTGTAACCGGGAAAACTTATCCATGATTCACCCCAAGTCTGCAGGGAGTGAGACGTTTACACGCAGCAGAAAACGACATCACTTTCTCCAAGCTCCTGATGCCAACAGAAAGCGGCCACTGCAGCTTCAATCAGCGACTTTCTGCCAAGCCATGGGAAAAAAATCGTGGAATTTCCTTCCTTAGTAACAGCTCTTTCCGTGTGAAAGGAGCAAAACTTTCACTTTAAATTGGAAAGGGCTTCAGGACATTGGAATGTTGCTCCAGTTCTTGGAACGTGTTATAAATAAAACTCCTGACTTGAAAAAAAGAAGTGGTAAAGGTTTTAGGTAGAAAGAACAAAGAAAGTGTTGATTCAGACGACTATGTCTCGTCAGCAGATGGGAAATGCCCAAAACTGTAAACGGAAATGATTGGGTTTCCTTAGGTAATTTCCCGACTGATTTACTGTCTGCCAAAGAGATTGGAAATCACATCAGCGATATAAAAGTGAGGATAAAAATATGAAGATATTAAGGTTGAACCTTAAATCCCGGGACAAGTGAGGAATAGATTGTAATGCTTTGAAGGAATATCTGAAGTGAAAGGTGTGAATGATATTTTTGTGATTAGGAGGAATGAACTGGATCCTAACAAATTGCTGATGAATTATGCTCGCAATGTAATAGCAAACTAATCCACAGTGCACCGTGCTTGGTTAGCTCAGTCGGTGCAGTGTGAGATGCTTAATCTGAGGGTGGTGGGTGCAAGCCTCTCAATGGGCGCTTTCACTGCTTAATACAATTCCGGCTCTTCGTTCCACGTGCAGTATTGCAACCCTTCGCAGGGGAATGTTCTTGCTGCTTTCATTGACACATCTGTTCGCCTGCTTTTGATCACACGTCGGTTTCTGAGTGAACACTGTTTCCATTTTACTGGTGGCGCCAGAGACAATTTTATCAGTGCAGCCAAAAATACAATGAATGATATCCGTTTGAAAACGTGAGGTTCCAAACCAACCGTGCACCACCCAAAGTGTTCAAAGGCACGGAAATCGAATGGCCACTTACGGGGGTCTGACAGAGACGGATCAATGTCACATGGGTCCTGAACCAATTTTCAGTGATTCAGATTGTTCTGATGGAAACCGAAGGGTACTCTCCCTCAACGTTTTGCAATTGTTCTTCTTGTGTTTAACGTAATGAACAGTATATTGTCAGTAACGAGAATGGAGGTGCGGCAGGATCGTGAGGTTTCAGTGTGGGACATAGACACAGTAAGTCAAATATTCCCAGAGCACGGGAGAGCTGTTTGGTCCAGGATCACTGCCATCTTCTGTTTCTAAACCAACAAATGAAATTACTGGAAAATCTCAGCAGGTCTGGTTGCATCTTGGAAATATAAATCGATTTAAGACTTCGGGACTAGTGGCACTTCTTTTCCATGTCCATCTCCACCTGCTTTTGCACACTCTTCCTTTTTATTGAATGTCTCCTGACTTCCAACTTTATATTCAGCTTCTCTTTTATGACTTCCTCTCCAACAATTTTCCCAGTCTCCAATTTTGTATCAGAACTGTTCCATCTTTCACATTGCCCAGGACTTCGAACTGAACAAATAACTCTGTTTCTATTTCCTTAGATAGCAGATGGCCAGAGACTGGAAGGCAGTGTTGTTCCGAAAACTCATCCATGATTCCCCCTGAGTCCACAGGGAGCAAGACGGTTACACGCAGCAGAATACGACACCATGTTCTCTAATCCCCCGATGCCAACTGAAAGCGGCAACTGCAGCTTCAATCAGGGTTTCCTGCCAAACCCTGTGACACAGCTCGTGGAAACTCCTTTTTCATTAACTGCTCTTCCCGTGGGAAAGGGACAAAACTTCCATTTTAAATAGGAAACGGCTTCAGGAGATTGGAAGGTTGTTCCTGTTCTTGGAACGTGTTGTAAACAAAACTCCTGTCTTGAAAATAAGAAATGGTAAACGTTGTAAGCAGGAAGAACAAAGAAAATGTTGATTGTGAGGACTCTGTCTCGTCAGCAGATGGGAAATTCCCAATACTGCGAACAGAAATGATTGGGTTTCCTTAGGTAATTTTCCGACTGATTTACTGTCTGCCAGAGTGACTGGAAATCACTTCATATGAAAATATTCGAGTTGAATTTTAAATGCCGGGACAAATGTCAAATAAATTGCAATGTTTTGAAGAAATAACAAAAGTGAAAGATGTGAATTATGTTCTTTGTGATTGGGAGGAATGAGCTGGATCTTTGCAAATTGCTGTGCCAGGTGAATTGTGCTCAGAATAAAATAGCAAACTAATTCGTCGTGTGCCAAACCTTGATATCTCAATTCGGTGCAATGTGAGGTTTTTAATCAGAGAGTCGTGCGTCCAAGCCCCATAATACTCGTTTTCACTGTTTAATAGAGTTCCAGCTCTTCGTTCCACATGCAGAATTGCAAACCAACTCTGGTGGAGCCTTTTTGTTGCTTTCCTTGACACATATGTCCTCCTGCTTTGATCACATGTCGGTTTCTGAGTGAAAACTGTCTGCACTTTACTGGAAGCGCCAGAGACAACTTTATCAGTGCAGCTGAAAATACTATGAATGATGTCTATTTCAAAATGTGAGATTCCACTACTTCCGTGCACCAACCAAAGTGTTCAAAGACACAGAACGCGAATGACCATTTGTTAGTGGTGTGACAGAGACTGCTTAATGTCTCATGGGTCCTGAACAACAATTAACTGATTCAGAATGTGCTGATGGAACGGAACGGCGCTCTCCCTGAACGTTTTGCAATTGTTCTTGTTTTGTTCTCATGTAAGTTTATGTAATGAACAGTTTATTGCCAGTAACTTGGGTGGGGGTGGGGAAGGACTCTGAGGTTTCAGTGTGGGACAAACGTGATCTGATCGAACGGGTAAGTCAAATATTCCTAGGACATGGGAGAGCTGATTGGTCCAGGATCACTCCCATCTTCTCTTTCAGAATCAAAAGTGAAATTGCTGGAAACTCTCAGCAGGTCCAGTCGCATCTTGAAAATGAAAACCGAATGAGATTTCGGGACTGGTGACGCTTCTTTTTCCATCTCCATGTCCCTCTGCCTTTCTACAAACTTCCTTTTTATTGAATATGCCCTGACTTCAAACTTTATATCCAGCTTCACATTTATTGCTTCCTCTCCAAACATTTTCCCAGTCTCTAAAATTGTATCATGCTTGTTCTATCTCTCACTTTGCCAAGGACTTCCAACTGAACAAATAACTCTCTCTATTTCCTTAGATACCAGATGGCCAGAGATTGGAAGACACAGGAGGACGGTTACCGCTTTCAGAACATCTAGTCTACTCCGCCATTCGATCTTGGCTTATATCGTACTTTACCCCATTCTCCTGTCCTCTCCCTGAACACTTACTCCCCAGTCTTAGGATCCAGTCTTTTTCCCAGAGTGGGTCCCAATCCGTCCCAAACCCTTCCACAAGTGTTGGCAGCTCTTACACTGTGTCTACGTGTCATCAATCTCAGTTTCAGTGATTCTCGGCAAACACGAACTGTCCTGAGCAGCTCCATCGGGTCTCTGGCCCCACTGTGATCCTGCGGGGGAGCAATCATCATCTTCATCTCCTCCGGAAAGGATCGGCGCTTCAAACAAAAAACGGACAGAATGAAAGATAGGCTTGTGTGTCAAGATATGTGGAGGTAATTGCTTTCTGACCTGGCCAGTAAACCTTACTCTGTATATCCCCGCACATTCTAGCTGTTGTGGCGAAAGGGAATACAAGTCCAATTAATTGCCATCTACGCTTTTATTCGATATGTATTCTTCCTTGTTCTGAATATGTAGGGATGTTTCCAGCACTGATGGTCACCATTTCTAAGAGTGCATGCCGCGAGCCCTGATTTTTTCTGGAGAGTAGCAGTAGCAGTTTGTGCGAAAGTGGCCCAGTACAAAGCTTAGAAGAAACATTGTTGTTCCCTCTTTATGGACGACAGTCTTTCATATCATGTTCGATGGGGCTTTATTGCATACTCATCAGCAAGTTTGTTTTGAATTTTCTCGCCCAATACTACTGTAGCGGTGGAAAGAACATAATTCCGAATACCTGCTGCGTGAACTTCATTTTCAAATTTCTATTCGCAGTGGTCCTTCATATGTGGCGATGTTTATATCACTGCTGGCCATCCTGTTTTCAGAGTGCAGTTACATATAGTCCTCTGTCTTGGCGCTGCAGGCAAAATTGTCTGCGCCTTTTCAACCAATATTTCCTGGATATTTCAACATGGTATTCTTTATTTTTTCATTCATGTCCACTTTAAGGACACAGTTACCGGGCACTGATCCTTTCTGTAACAACAGGACCGCATTTGCTTTACATGCGAAGGTGGCCTGGATCAGTAACAAGGAGAGCATTCCTTTCCTTCTATCACAGGGAACACTGGATTCATGATGTTAGTCTCTGTCAAATACATCCGAAAATGTGCTCTGAAAGCTTCATTTGAACGCTGTCTGGCGTTTCTCAACGTGTGTCAACCAAAACCAGAAATCCTCAATCATAGTTTGGAGCAGTTCACATATTCGAGTTTCGAAGCAGCAGACACGGATACAGTTCATTCAGAATGAAAAGATTTACAGGCACAGATGAACTATCGTCTCTTGTTCTCGTACTGTTACTAATATTACCGTGTGGCCTGAAGTCTAAGCCACGTTGTAACTGAAAATGAGGAGATCACAGAGAGGCTGCCAAATGACAGTATGTACTTTGTTTTCTTGTTCTCACAAAGTTCCAGGAAAGTATGACAGCGAGGGAGAGGATTGCAAGTCACGTGCAGCTCTGGTGAAACACCTTCTGTCTGATTCAGTCATCAACAAGAAACGTGAATGTGACTAAAGCGGGACGCCTTTTCACAACTCGAACAAAGAGCAATCACGAACAGTGACCACCTCTTTGACATCTCAGATCGCCTTTGACCTTCCCTAAATATGTATAGGAATAAATTTTTGCACACCTCAAAGTGAGAACTGTTTGATTTACCGACAATAAGTGAGTCACATGTCCTTGATACCCACATAGGTTTCCAACTCAGCTTGCAGCCAGGTGGCAGTTGCTCATGGCTCTGCTGGATAATGCACTATTATGGAGAAATAACATGAAAGTTGGAATTTTTATTGGCTCTGGGTTTCGAATACTCTTGCTACGTGTTCTGCCATTCTCGGATTCCCGTGCTAAACCAGTTTTCCAGTTCATCTGAGCAGCAGGAGAGTCGGCGTTTCTGGCAGGAGCAGAATTCATCATCTCCAGTGATCACTTTATCTGAGGGGAGAAAATGAGTAAAGTTTTACACAGCGAGTAATCGAAATTGCATTCCGTTTCAGCAGAGCAGCAGATATGGGCTAGCAAATTCAAAGCCATATTTGCTGATGAGAACAACAAGCACGACCGCTCAGATAGAGCAATTCCTCCTCACCGCTTATTCTGCAGAACTGGTACAGTTGCTGTGAGTATGCTGCAGGGTATCATCAGGTACATGCTCTTGGGTTTCCGGTTTTGGCCTTTGTGCTCGCGTGGCTGAGCAACCTGAGACTCTGATTTCAGATTCCACTTCTTAACAAGGCTTGTGTTTGCATCCCTGCGCGGCCACGTGTGCTAATGGATGAAGCTGGCAACGGTTTGCAGGGATGAGTTTTGTTCAAGTTGAACAGAAAAAGTAGTCATTTCTTCGAGCCCAGCTGTGATGTGGCACAGCAGAAAACAACCAACATGTCCGTGCCCACGCTGGTTTTCCCCTTCTGCTGTAGTTGTCACGTTCCCCTCCAGCTCGAAATGCCACCAGCATAATATGCGACTTAAAAACAGGCTGCGCCAAACTTTCATATTCCAGACAATTTGCATTTTTCACAGTTTCTCTGAAAGTGAATGGAGATATTTATTTCCCTGTTGATGTGAAATTAGGTTCTACATTGAGTCTGCTCGCAGTTTTCTGTTGTTGTTGCGAAAAGGAGGGAAATTGCGATACGAAACTTGGTTACTTTTCCATAATTTCCTTAATTTCTGTCCTGATGAGAGAGGCTGGTGATTGGTACTCTCGATCCGGTGGAGACATCAGCCCAATTGTTCACCTCATCTAATCGATACTGTAATTGGTAATCTTCACTTTCCATGGTTCATTGTTAGTCAGTTCTGATTCATGTTACTTGGGCACTTTCCTGGAAGTATTGGTGCTCTAAGGCGCCAGTACGTTGAAAGCACCATTTGGAATTGCCTCGCTGCAATTTGTGTGAGCAGCTCATGACCCAGGCGACTCGCTCTGCCTCACAGACAGCATTCATGAGTCTGTGAAAATATGTTCTCTTTGTCAGTTCTGCTTCTGTTCATGAGTTGTCAGTTTTTGGTTTCGCTGGAGACACCCACACAGACAAAGACCCACATGCACACATATATTTTGTGTGGTGAATTTGTTTGGTACTTTGAGAGTTACATTGCAAATTGCTCAGAAACTACATACATTCATGTAGAACTCTGAGCTCAAAAACTGCATGAAATTATGTAAAACTATGTTTTCTCACTTTTTGGATTGGAATCAATCTAAACATCAGGTCAGAGACAGAGAACACAGGGGCTAACACCTTCAACATATTGTCGAGCTATTACCATTGTTAACAGCTAACCCGAGAATGCAACTTTTAAAAAAAGGGTTTTGTGATGTACACATAGAATACAGTGATATTTTCACTTCGTTCAACAGATGAAAGGCTTAACACACAATCAATTTTTCAATGTATAATTTCAGTTACATCACACTGCAAATTTTTGCTATAAATTCTGTGTTATGATCGAGCCCTCCACAAACACCTGATGAAGGAGCATCACTCTGAAAGCTAGTGTGCTTCCAAGTAAACCTGTTGGACTATAACCTTGTGTTGTGTGATTTTTGACTTGGTACACCCCAGTCCAACAACGGCATCTCCGAATCACAATTTATTCCCGACAGCTTGCAATGTTCCCTTAGAAACTGCAGCTTTTGGAAACGTATTACTGGGACAAAGTCATTGCTCAATGTGATAGGATGCACCGTCAATCCCTAATTACTCGAGAGATTGAGATTTTGAGTACTCAGCAGAACCCTGGATGCCGTCAGTAGCGGGGTACAGGCATGATGCCATGAGGCAAGGATTTAGACGTAGTGACATTGAAGAAGCAGCGAAGTATTTTCAACTGGGAAACGTGAAAACCTTGGAGGGGTAGTTGCGGTGATAGCTTTCGCTTGTATTTGCTGCCATTGTCCTTCCAGACAGATGCTGATTGATCACTGAATTGTTCTGGCAGGATCCGTGTGTGTGTTCTGGGTGCAACCAGGATTTAGTTTTCCTTCGGATAATTCACAAGAAGAGAATTAAATCTTCATTTCCTGACTGGGAATGAAAGCCTGTTCTGTGCAATGCAAACTCAGACTCTTATGCAGGGATGTCCATTGATACTGCAGTAGCCTTTGGGACCTGAACAAATTCTAGTGCCTGCTCTTCACGTCATAATTGTCTTCGTCAGCAGTGTTTCTCTCTCCAAGTTTCCAAGATGGTTCATATTATCACCATTGGTTTCAGTGTGAAGAAGGCAATGCTGTGATAATCTGCTGTTGTTCAGCAGATATATTGCAGCAAGTTAAGTGAAGACTGATGCTAACACGAGCTCGTTTTGAGCTGCGCTAATGTGTTGGCAGCAAGAAAGGCACCGTTCAACTCGCCTCATTCCGGATGACGGGCCCGAAATGCCCAGTGGTTTCTCGCTGAATTAGTTCAGGCTCTGGAATGTAAAACACTTCAAGTATGAAAGTACAGTGAAAGGAAATGTTTCACAGAGTGGGGCATTCCAAGTGAAACAGTGACGGTGATTATGTTTGCTGATTTTTCACCTTGTGAATGCTGTTTCCCTGATGTGGACGTTAACATTACCTATAGACAAACTGTCACATCCAAACCTGGTCTTTGGGTCAGTGACGGAATTGGTAACACGCCTGACGTCGAATTAGGGGATTGTTGGTTCGCATTTAAAATCACGAGGATGCAGCATGTTAGTCCATTCCTGTTGTCTGTCAGGAACGGAAGGGTTTTCGAATTTACAGTTTCTTTCGTCCAATTCAAATTCTAGCTCAGATCAACGTCTCTCATTCTCTGTAGAACTGGCTTTGGTTTAACCAAAAGCTGCCTTTTGGAGGTTGAACTTGCATGTTGGAGTGGATATCTGAAGTGAAGCATAAGGAGCTGGTCAAATCCTGAGAACTCTGCCACTCTCGGGGAGTGTGTCTGTGTGTCTCTTTCTGTGGGAGATACGACGTGGGTAATAACACAGTGTGACTATGTCAAACTTCAATCCCACTGTTGTGTCATCTAAGATCAAAGCCAGGACCTCACTGCCATTTGCACTGGAAACATCAGAACACATAAGGTTATGGATCAAAGCTGGAAACTGGGAATAGAATAGATGAATATCTTTAAACCAGACTGCACCATGGGCCAAATGGGATTTTCCATTCTGCAAAACTTGAATGCGAGTCGAAACCAATCTGCAGTGAATCTGATCAGAAATGAAATGGAAAATCCATTTCATTGAGAATAAGTGGAAGAGTGTCTTCTTCATTCCGTGTAATCTCGTAGTTAGGATTTGGAACTCTAACCGCAATAGTGTTGGTTCTATTCTCGGACAGGAAATGCATGTTTTATTGTGCAAATATATCGTGGTACCAGAATTTCTTACCACTGGTCCGAACCTGGTAATGCTTGGTTTTGTGCCAGGTTATCAAAAATTAAAAAGGTACAGGTTTTGGAAATATGAACTAAAAACGAGAATTGATAGAGAAACCCGCTACACGTGGCAACATCTGTGGAGATAAACAGGTTTTGTTCTTAAGATGGACAGGAAACAGGTTAGTTATAGATTTCTAGATTATATTGTTGGGAAAATGATAATCTTACCTGTCGATTCAGGATATTTATCAAAATCACTCTTGACCTTACAAACATCGAATTTACAATCTTAAAAGGACTTAATCAGCTGTCATGCTACTTTCATTTTCCTGAGCTGGTGGAAGGCTATGTTTTAATGGCTACATTTCCTTTTAGTTTCCATTATTTAGCAGTCACGCCGAATGGAGAATTGTTTCTTTCAGTGTCTGCCTCAATATGGGTCTTTGTTTTTTCTATATTTGTCTCTGTATCCTCCTGGGCCTTTTTCACATTCTCCGACTCTCTGCCTGTCCATATCCCTCATTTCCCATTTCTGCTCTTGAAAAGCCTGACATTCAGAGACAGTTTGAGATTCGAACTGCTGAGAGGCTTTCTGACGCCTGGCTGGAGTCGGTCGAAGTAGTCTCACATTCTCTGGATAATGCGTCTGTCACTTCGACCTGAGGCAAGGAGACATTTCTTCCTCAAAATCTTAAGATCCTTTCGAGGTTAAAGTTGATTTCCTTACCCAACAGAAAAAGAAAGTAATTACATGATAGCTGAAGAAGAACAACAATGCATTTACTTTTGGTGTACAACGAATGAATGGTGACAGCAGAGAATGAGGTGATCATGTCGTGGTGTCAGTGCCATTACCACAACATTTCCCGGGAATGCTGCAGTGTCTCCTGCCTCACCACTTAATTTCCACAAAACTGGGAATGAAGGAATGAGAATAAAAGGATGAGAAGCAGAAGTGCTTGTGGAACTGCGGGAAGAATCTCCAGGTTAAAATAGTAGTTAAAAAGAGCAACCTACAGTACTGGATTTAAACCAGGAAAATGAAGCCGGAACGCGAAATCAGAGTGTACAGCAATTCAAACAGGACACTGAGTTTCTCGATCAGCAACACAATATTTGAGAGAAATAACGAGCTTTCAATACAATGAGCAGGCACCAGTGTGATGGGAGCTGCTTTCACCAGCTAAGCCATGGCGCCACGTTAAAAGCCAGATTTCTCGTCCATATGTGCAATGCCTGAACCACTTGATCACAGGAATTCGAAAACGCGTTTTCTGTATTAATGTTGCTCAGTATGAATGGCAATCAAACTCTGCTTGTGCAAAAACAGGCATTTCAATGCTGAGCATGCCCCACTAAAAAGGCACAGAAAAAGACAGTATCCTCTTGCATTAGCATCTAACAGATATTTTCGTCTGTTCAAACTGACAGAATAAAGAGGATGTGCTCATCTCCTCTCACGTCCCATTAACCACGTTAATACACACGCAGGGATTTTCAAACCAAGATGAACAGGCTCATTGTTGTGAATTGACAGCAGTGGTGTGTGAGTCATTGCGAACAGTGAGCGAACCAATAGCACTGACACTGAGCCTTGCACCATCAGCTCCACACTCACATCTTGTGTTATGTCTCCTCGGCATCAGTACATTTGACTTTAATTATTCTACACTGCACCTCTCCTCAAGTTATTCTGACCGCTTGCAGTGTCGAACTAGGACATGCAATTATTAGAAATACATTTCTGGGACACAGTTGTCTTTCAATGAGATAAGATACACTGCCCATCCCTAATTATCCCAAAGATGTAGGTGACGAGTTACTTTTGTTAACTCCTCAAATCCTTAGTATGGAGGTACTGACAAGAAACCACTAGAGATGGAGTTCTTGGATTGCGGAAAGCAGACCGACCCCAAACTGCTAACGTAACTCACCCAAGGAAGAGCAGATGGACCCCACTCTGTCAATGTAACTCAACCAGTGGACAGAAGTCTGACATCACACGATCAATGTAACTCAACGAGGAAATTATGGCCTGACCGCACTCTGTTAATGGAACTCACCCAGGTAAGAGTAGACTGACGCCACTCTGTCAATGTTCGTCATCCAGGGAAGAGCAAACTGACCCAACACTTTATATGTAACTCACCCAGCAAATGGCAGACTGATACCACTCAGTCAGAAAAATTTACCCAAGAAAGAGCAGACTGATGCCACTCTGTCAACGTAACTCACTCAGAGAAGAGCAGGCTGTACCCATTCTGTCTCTGTCACTCATCCAGGAAAGAGCAGGCTGATCTGATTCTGTCAATGAAACACAAGCAGGGAGACGAGCCTGACCCCACTCTGTCAAAGTAACTCACTCAGAGAAGAGAAGACTTATTCCATTCTGTCTATGTGAATCATCCAGCGAAGACAGTAATGAAACCATACTTGCTGTTAAACTCAGACAGAGAAGAGCAGACTCTCACGATTCTGAGAAAGTAACACGCCCATGGAGGAGCAGACTGACACCACTCTCTTAACGTAGCTCACCCAGAGAAGAACAGACTAAGTGCACTCTGTGATATTACTCAATCAGAAAGGAGCAGACTAATCCCATTCTGTTAATATGACTCTCCCAGGGTAGAGCAGATGAAGCCCAATCTGTCAATGTGACTCAACCAGGGAACAGCACTCTGACCTAACGCGATCACTTTAACACAACTAGGAAATTGCAGACTGACGCTACTCTGTCAATGCAACTCACCCAGGGAAGAGCAGACTGATTCCACACTGTCCAAATAACTCACTCCGTGAAAAGCAGACTGACGCCACTCTGTCAATCTAACTCACTGAGGGAAGAGCATACTGACGCCACTCAGTCAGTGTTACTCACCGAGGGGAAGGGCAGACTGACCCCATACTCTCAGTGTAACTCAGCAGACTGATCCCACACGGTCAATATAAGTCATTCACTGAATAGCAGTCTGACCCCACTCTATAAATGTAATTCACTCAGGGAAGAGCAGACTGATCCCATTCTGTCTATGGCACTCACCCAATGAATGAACACTAACCCAACTCTACCAATGTAACTCGCCAGAGAAGAGCAGACGGAAGCCAGACTGTCAACATAAATTATCGAGGGAAGAGAATACTGACCCCGCTCTTTCTGTTTCGCTCAGGCAGGGAAGAGCAGACTGTCACCACTCTGTGAAAGAAATTCGCCCGGAGAAGGGCAGACTGACCCGACTGTATCTGCGTGACTGACACAGGTAAGAGCAACTAATCAAATTCTGTCAATGTCTCTCCCTCAGGGAAGAATACCCTGACCCCTCTCTGTCCATGTAGCTCACCCAGGAAACAGCAGACTAACCCCACTCTGTCTACTTAAGTTCACAAAAATCCTCTGAAGTATGTCCTATCCAGACACTCTCCACATCACTGTCTCTGTAACCGTGTGCGTTCAATGGCGAATCCAAATAACCTGCACATGTTTAGAATGTGGCAGCAAACCAGAGCAACCAGACAGAAATTGGGCGAATGTGCAAACTTCCATCAGGCAGTCACCTAAGCCTGGAATGGAAACCAAACCCGTCAGCAGTCGTGATTATAAAATGGCAGAACAGAAACCCAGCAAAAAGAATTGCATCCCTGTGTGTTGCAACGATTCTGAGTATTAATGAAGCCCCCCTCACTGTAGTTAATTTCCATTTTCATCACTGCCAACCTTCTTCAAAGCAAAGCACGCACTTGCTTTTTTCAGACTTCTGATATCCCGCTTTCATCCCGCTTTTTACCTCATCATATTTCTGACTTTACAAACTACGTTATAACAGGTTGACAACTGCAGAATGAGCTTTGTTCCGTTCTCCACTGATGTTGAGAGTAGTAATACAGCGAATTCAGGTAGGCCTTGATGCGCTGCGGGTGGTGTATTCGCGGCATTATGGCTTCTTTTTTTCGTTTTCGGTCTACTATTTCGAGTTCATTACGCAGACTTATGAAGAAGACTTCTTGGAGTCGAAATGGTAACTGCGTTTTCTCTTAGAAAGACAGACGTAGCTTTATTTCTGTTCTCTTTTCAATTGATCTTCTTCTGATCTTTGCAAGTGAAATAGGGTGCATTACTATTGCCCGTTGTTAGTTTCAAAATCAATAGAAACATGAAGGAGACAATATCAAAGAACACAAAGTTATGAGTTGTTAAGATAATTTTTGCAGCAATGGTGGACATGAAGGTCAAATTAAGATAACGGTTCAAGAAAATTTAGTCTGAAAGTGGTATGTGACTTTAGTTCCAAATATATGTTTCCGTTCTTCCAGTACATCTTTTTGACTCCCAGAAAACATTGATTGTTTTCTGTATTCACTTTGTTTCGTTATATCTGTCTTCTGGTCGACCAGGGACAACTTGAATTTGCGTCTGCATTGAATAAGATTTCGCTCTTTCTTTCGAGAAGCAAACCTATGCATTATGTACCACTTATCATGCTGATGGCTAAGAAGTTCAAAATGAATTACGGTTTATGGATCGTGAGCAAGAATGAAGTGATCCACTTGCGATCAGATGTCACCACGCCCTATTCCTATATCGGGCCTGAACGGTCCATTGGCAGAGTCTGCAGACAGGAAATGTGTAAGTGAACTAGTTCTTTGTTCAGTTTGATTTGATAACAATGGTAGTGCTGTTTTGGGGCAGAAATGTGTCAACATCTCTGACATTAGAGTCAAAACTTAAGTCACATCTACTCCATGGAGTATCTTCTCAGATCGGAACATGCTGACATGAAAACTTCTAGCTCTGAGAGCAAAGGTTTTTACATTAAGCTGGGAGTATGTTTAACTAAGCAATTCAGATAGCCAAGATGAATAATTGGTATTTGGTTGTTCATGTTGAGCTCTCCACACCAACTGCTCCAACGAAGGTCGTGGATAAGATCCCCATCGATTATTTTGGTCAATTTTAGCCTCAACAACAACCTGTTGTTCTGAACAATGCTGTACCACAAGCAGAGGGCTAAGTCTGATTTTCATCGTTAATTTTCAAATTCAGTTCTTAATGCACAGTTTCTTACGAATGTGGTCAGCAGAAGACCGTTAACATTCCATTTCTAATATTTCCAGAAAATTCGACTCCGCTGATATCGCCTTGCCTTATCACACCTCAAGCCAGGAACCTGGATCAGTCGAGTTCCTTTCCACACATGGAGTTGCTTTTTCTAATTCATTGACTGCTGATATAATAGATTATTGGCCTTGAGAGTCAGTTGTAAATTAGGTTGAACTTTCTCAGCTTGACTTTCAACTGATCCTAAAAAAAACTCATCACCTGCAGGTAAACGTATTGCATTGCTTCTTTTTTGCTTAATTCCACTCCCCACACCACCCCCCCCCCCCCCCCCGAACATCCGAATTTCACGATAGTTCGACAAATGTTTTGAAACTGATTCGTGTTGGAGGTTGGTTACTTTTTGTGTCTCGACCATAATTTATTCAATTAGACGTCTTGAAATTACTTCGGATTCTTCACAGTTGAAAATTTACTTTCTATTGAATGCAAAGCTCAAGCTCCACGAAATCCAAATTCTGCCAAGGAATTAATGACTTTTAAACGATTCAACGCTGTAAGCAGGAGTCGAACCTGCGCAGGGAGACCCCATTGGATTTCAAGTCCAACGCCTTAACCTCTCGGCCATCACAGCTGCATAAAAGTGGCCAATTTTCATAGTAAAAGAACTTAATTCATGAAATATGTACTTTGTTTGAAGAACAAATTGTCAACACCCAAAGATTTCGCCAAATCCTTTGCAGAGACCCAGACGAATGTTACCTTAGCAGATTGACAGGCTTTCACCGCAAACTAGATCCTGACACAGCTGAAGTTTTGGGAATGATTCTTCGTTGAATTATAGAGTCACGGATGTACACCACACGAAGAGAGGATCATTGTCTCACTGTCCGATCGATTTTGACTCTATTGCTCATCATCTGGTGCTAAAGTTGTGTTTTAATATTCATCAAAATATGGTATTAGAAAGGTTGATGCTATGTCCATAAACACTAGCTACATTCGTAAAAAAAAAATCGGAATTAGAAAGAATGCAGAACCAATTTACAGGAATGGATCCAGCAACTAATCCGTAAGTTCTGACTTCAGGTAATGAACTTATGAGCACAAGAGAGGAAGATTGACCGAAGATTCGGAACTTGAAATCGCCTTGACGGAATTATTTGCAAAGTTTTTGCGGTTGTTCTAGTGTCATCAAGTCCTTGAACAATACAACACGGAAAGTGGCCCTTCTTTCCAACTTGACCATTGAGGACAGTTATCCTAAATTAGTAGGTCCCATTTGCCAACTTTTGGCCTACATCCCTCTGAACCTTGTTACTCATATATCCATCCAGATGCCATTAAATGTTACAGTTGTACCAGTCTCCAACAATTTCTCTGTCAGCTCATTCTGAACATGACTGAAAATGTTGCCCCTGACGTCCCTTTTAAACCCTTACCCACTAATTTTATACCGATGTTTTCTAAGTTTTGACTTCCTCACCAGCAGAAAAACACGAGTCAACCTATCCATGTCCCTCATGATTTGATAAATAGCAACGATTTGACTTTATCATACTTGTCAGGAGGGAAATGTGTGGAGATTATTTGTCGAAGATTTGAAGAAGAAAGTCTGATGTACTGATTTTTAGAATTGCATCTTGGAGAAGTTTTTAATAAGTCATTGAAGTCTAGTAGCAGTTGTAGAAGTCTGTTGTGAAAGCTGCAGAAGGATTTCAGGGCACGAGAACGAAGCATAATTTCCAATGTATTGTGGCTCAGTTCGACCGCACTTGGACTACAGTATGAGGAATTATAATCCTCAATTTAGGAAAGATACTAATGCCATATGAGGAATACCACGAATGGTGATTAGCCTTGATATCATGGATGAACATTAGTCCTGTGAATTGAAATTGGGCAAATCCGGTCTTTTTTAACAGTTTCAACACAAGAGAGGTAATCTCATTGAGAGTTGCAAAATATTTGAAGAGATAAACAGGGTGGTGCAATTAAATTTTGTTCCCTCATTGGTGAATCTCGAAGCAGGAGAGGACAATTTTAAAATGAAGCATTGTGATTTATGACCAGGATGAGAACTATTGATTTTTATCTTAGCCTTGAGAAGTCTCGCTATTCACCACTACAGTGAGCCTTGGATATTTGGTCTTTGAATGCATCACTATCAGCCTGACCCGCCGACAATAACTGCATCACTATGGACCTGACCCCTCACACTTACCACCTTAATTTCAGCGTGAACCCCTCAAACTTACTGCATCACTATCCATCTGGTGCACTCACATTTACTGCGCCACTTTCACTTCGAGACCCTCATTTTGACTGCGTCACTATCAGCCTGACTGCCAAACACTTACTTTGTCACGATCAGTCACGTCCTTACACTTCCTATGTTACTATTATCCTGACTCCTTACACTTACTGTGTCACTATCATCCTGAGCGGCTCATACTTACTGCACCACAAGCACACCAACACTCTCACCTTTACAGCATCACTATCAGCCTGACACCTCACACATACTGCTTCACTATTAGCCTGACCCGCTCACACGTTTTGCGTCACTACTACCCTGACCCCCTCACAATTGCTGTGTCGCTATTAGCCTGAGCCCCTCACTATCACGCTGATCAAGCTCACAATTACAGCATCACTATCAACCTGACCCCCTCACACTTTCTCTATCATTATCACTCTGACCCTCACACACGTAATGCATGACTGTCACACTGAGACACTCACATTTTCTGCGTCATTATCAGCCGTACCCTCCAGCACACAGCGTCACTAGCAACCTGGCCCCTCACACTTGCATGCCTCAATATCAGCGTGAACCCCTCACACTTACTGCATCACTGTCCATCTGCCATCCTCACACTTACTGCACCAGTTTCACCTTGACATCCTCATTTTTACTGCGTGACTATCAGCCTGACAACACACACATGTTGCGTCACTATCAGTGACGCCCTCGCACTTCCGATGTTAATGTCACCCTCACTCCTAAAACCTACTGCGTCACTATCAGCCTGATTCCATCACACTTTTTGTGTCAGCATCAGACTGACGCCTCACGCTTACCATTTTACTAAAACTCTGCCCCATCACACTGATTCCGTCACTATCAGCCTGACCCCTCAGACGTACTGCGTCAATATCACCCTGACCCACTCACACTTTTTGTGTCAGTTTCAGACTGATGCCTCGCACTTACTATATGACTAAAACTCTCCCCCTCACATTGACTGTGTCACTCTCAGCCTGACCCCTTCATACTTACTGCGCCAATATCCGTCTGACCCCTCAGACTTACTGTGTCACGCTCACTCTGATCCTCTCTCATTTACTGCGTCACTCTCACCCTGACCTCCTCACATTTACTGCGTCACTATCACCCTGACCCACTCACACAGTCTTTGCCATTTCACCTTGCCAGCCTTATTTTTATTGCGTCCCCATCAGCCTAACCGCCACACACTTATTGCGTCATTTTCAGTCACGCCCTCACACTTCCCATGTTGCTATCACCCTGAATCCTTACACTTATTGTATCACTATCAGGCTGACCCCTCACACTTACTGTGTCACTGTCCACCTTACTCCATCACATTTATTGTGTCAGTATCAGACTGACGCCTCCCACTTATCTTGTCACTAAAACACTGCCCCATCACATTGACTGTGTCATTATCAGCCTGATTCCCTCACACTTACTGCTTCACAATCACAAGGCCCCTCTCTCACTTATGACGTCATTTACACCCTAACACCCCACACTTGCTGTGGCACTATCACACTGAGTGCCGTACACTTAGTGTCACTGTCATCCTGACCCCTTACAATTACTGCGTCACTATCACTCTGGTATCTCACATCCACTGTGTCACTATCATCCTGAGCCGCTTACACCTGTTGTGTCACTATCACTTTGACCCCAACACACTAACTGCATCAATATCAGCCTGACCATTTCACACATACTGCGCCACCACAAGGCTGACTCCCTCACATATACTGCGTCACTATCAGGCTTACCCACTCATGCTTACTGCGTCACTATCACCCTGACTCCCCACTCTTACTGCGTCAAGATCACTGTGCCGCCATACACTTACAGCGTAACTATCATCCTGACAACGTCACATTTACTGCGTAAGATCAGCCTGATCCCTCAAACTTAATGCATCACTATCAGCTTCAACACTCACATTTACTGCGTCACTTCTAGCACTACCCCTGCACACTTACTACATCCCTAACCGCCTTCCCCCCTCGCATTTACTTCGTCACTATCAGCCTGAGACACTCACACATACAGCTTTATTACAACCTGGACCTGTGAGTGCATCTTCATTAATGTCACCCTGACCCCTTGCCCATACTGCGTCACTATAAGCCTAGCCCCTCAAATGTTCTGCATCACTATCACACTGACATCTCACACTCACTGCATCACTATCACCCTGACCTCTCACAATTACTGCATCACTACAACCTGACCCCCTGAAAGCATCTGCGGCACTGTCACCCTGACCCCATCACACTTGCCATGTCACTATCACAATGACACATTCACACAGTCTGCTTCACTGTCATCCTGACACCTCACACTCACTGGATCACTACCATCCTCCCCCTCATACTGACCTGTCACTATCATCCAAAGCCGCTCACACTTATTGCGTTCCTATCACTCTGCTCCCAACACACTTACTGCGTCACTATCAGCCTGACACTCGCACACTTCCCGCATCACTTTCAGCCTGAGGCCTCACAATTTCACCATGTCTGTCAGTCTGACTCGTCACATTTCCTGCATCACTCTCACCCTGTCAGTTAACACTTACTGGCCAGTATTAGCCTGACGCCCTGAACACACTGCATCAATATCAGCCTGAACACTCACACTTACTCTGTCACCATCACGCTGACCCCCTCACACTCACTGCGTCACTATCACCTTGTCTCCTCTCACTTCCTGCATTAGGATCATTCTGACTCACCGACACTTACTTCATCAGTATCAGCCTGACCCCTCACACAGACTGTGACATTATCAGCCTGACCCCACCACACTTGCTGCGTCTCTATCAGCCTGACCCGCTCAAACTTAATGCTTCACTATCAGACTGACACCTCACACTTACCGCATCACTAACAGCCTGACACCTCACACTTACTGCGTCACTATTCCCCTAACACCTCACTTTTATTGGCCACTATCAGCCTGACACCCTCAACTATCTGTGTCACTACCTACCTGAACGCACACACTTCCTCCCTGACTATCACCCTGACTGTCTCACACTCACTGCGTCAGTCTCTGCCCGACCCCATCACACTTACTACGTCACTATCACCCTGTCCCCTCCCACTTTATGCATCAGGATGAGCCTGACACAGTAACACTTACTGCATCACTATCAGCCTGATCTCCTTACAGTTACTGCGTCACTATCACCCTGACCACCTCACACTTACTGCGTCACTATTGATCTGATCCCTCAGACTTACTGCAGCACTATCACTCTGACCCCCTGCGCTGCGTTACTAACGGCCTGATCCACTCACACAGTCTGCATCACTACCACGCTGACATCTCACCCTCATTGTGTCACTATCATCCTCACTCCATCACACTTATTGAGTCACTGTCAGCCTGATCCCCTGTAATGGAAAATTATCATTTTTGGTGAAATCTGTGAAAGCATGGTTGAAACAAAGAAGTATGGACCTAACTTCGCAAAAAGACAGAAAAAATGTAAAGTTCAACCTAATTTTCAGCTGATTCTCAAGGCCAGTAATCTATTATATCAGCAGTCAATGAATTAGAAAAAGCAACTCCATGTGTGGAAAGGAACTCGACTGATCCAGGTTCCTGGCTTGAGGTGTGATGAGGCAAGATGTTATATAGTATAAAGGGAATATGTGAAAACCGTCAGGCGTCCATTTTATGAGGCGTCTTGCAAATGTGTTGGGTCCATTCTGCAAATTTCAAAAATAAACTTTTTCTTTCCTCTTGGTAGCATTTGCGTCGTGTCGATTGAAATTCCACGTCAGTAAACTCGGGAGCTCGCCTGGGACCCTGCAACTGGGTAAGATTTTGAAGATTCCCAGGAGGTGTATGCGCCACTGCCTTCAAGGTCTTTCACTTTGTTTCGAGCGCTGAATTGGCCCCTTTGAGTGAGAGGACTGGGGATAGGTAGATCGCCCCAGAGTCGCGTTCCGAATCGAATAGGGTCAGGGTAAGAGTTGTGGCTAAATCCGACATAGAGACTCGTTTGAAGAGAATAGACGAACCAGGAAGAGGGACCAGTGAACTCACGTGCGGTATTCGAGTAAAACTCAACTCTAGAGAGTTTAAGAGACAGCAAGATTGACGGTGGTTTGAGACTTGGAGCCACCATGGGCAGCGTTGGAGTCACCAAAGCTGTACCGGTTACGTGGGTTCTTGGTTTATGAAAGCCAAGGCAATGAGGTGGTCACGCCCAATGAGAGGGGACCTCCGGAGGTAAAAGCAAGTTATATTGGCAAAGAGAAGATTATGGTATCGTGTGAGAGAGAGAGCGAGAGAGAGAGATAGACAGATAGACAGACGGAGAGACAGACAGAGAGAGATGAACACTTTTCCAATATCCATGAAAATCGGCTCCAGCAAGTGCAAACAAAAAGAGGGTCGACAGACAACTCGGAATGGTCAAGAAAAAATAGAATGTATGCTGAATAATTATGGCCCAGTTTCTGAAAAACAGTTAAAAATGTAAATCAAGGAATGTGTTTTTCTGGAGGAAGGAAGTTTTAGTAATATTCAGTTGCAAATGCTGAGGTCACCATTGGAGGAGAGAAAGAAGGAGAAACGGAAGGGTAAAATAGAACCTGTGAATTGGAGTGCTTATCACATGTTGAAAGCTTAGCCTGATTTCAGGGAAAGAAAAACTCGAAATAAAGATAGATCAAGTACACGTACAAACACCAGTGCACATGCACAGACACACGGAAAACAACCTAATGAAGATGGACAGTGTCGTAAGACTGGATCAGATCCTGACCTTAATGGGTGCCCTCGAAGAGCTACAGCACCCCTACGAGATCCACTTCACGAAGATTCCAAGTCAACGGTCGCTGCCTCAGGGTCTGCTGAATCACCAATAGCGTATCGTACCCACAATCAATTGAAGCAAGAATCCCTAAAGAAGTCGAGACAATGTCCCAGTACCTTTAGCGCCTCACGAAAGTCTATAACGTCTATTGTGGACTGATACCACCCAAGGACAGAGATCACATCGTATGAGACACACCTGAGGAACAGCCTCATCAATGGAATGAAGTACGAAACAACAAAATAGTTAATAATATACGTGTATTACCTGGAACATGGGAAAGTTGAATTTGATAGAACAATACGTGATACATGTTGAAAAACTACTGGCTCAAGAGAACCATAACCGGAAATTAAAGATGGAACAGCAATCACATGAACCTCAGCTTATTATGATGCAAATGGTCGTTCAGCCATTGGAAGGAGGAACTGCAGGAAAAGAGAGAGGCACAGGTGGCGTTCGCAAAAGAGGAAAGGATCGTGGAAGTGCGCTTGCAGAGATAGATCTGGCTGGTGCTTTGTTTGCGGAGCAATGGACCACTGGTCAAGACAGTGCCCACACAGACAGCCTCAATCGGTCCTGGAGGCTGGACAGCATGGTGACTGACAGGGGACGATTGAGGTTGAGGTGGGCAGGCCACAAGGTACAGGTTAACCCCTTTCCTTTATACTTGGCAATGAAGAATCCCTAATGCTAATCACTTCTACTAACCTAACGGGCACTGAGATGTATCCCAACTCTATATTGAACATTGAGATTGTGAAGAGTGGACAATATGTTCAATATAACAATGATGCATATATGTCGATGCCTACCTCTATGTTATATGTGGAAGGTACACCAGTTAATTTTTTGGTAGAAACATGGCCAGCATATTGACTCCTCAAATCAAGACATTTCAGAGAGTTGACACCAATAAAGATGAGTAGAATGTTCCTGAACTCAATGGAGGCATCAGGCGTCGTGATATGACAGAGTTTTACCGCACCCATATTGTGTGAAATCAGTAATGTGTATCCATTCTAATTCTCAAATCTGTTAGCGGAATTCTGTCCTTTACATTTGATGGCTTGGGATCTCATAGTGAGACTGGGGTTGTATTTGCTCAGTACTCCGACGGGCTTGCAGGTAATTCAAAGGAGAGAATTCACAAGTACAAGTGTAAACTGTAAAATACAACCCACGACCCATGGTGTATGTCTATGAGTGGCGATTAAGCCAGAGAGCAATGAGTTCAGTGAACAATTCACTCGCCCTGGAAGCAAGTAACCATGTTAATCCTATTAGCACCGATGTTTTTTTGCGGGAATATGCTGCACTGCACAGCACACATACACCACGGTAGCCCTGAGGAACCATAAGAGAAGTATTGGTTCAGGAGATTGGTTAAACCAGGTCAGTTGTTATTGTGCGAATTTGATTGAAGGGATGGCAGATGTGCAGTCAGTGTGAACTTATGTAAAGTACCTGCGACGGCAAGTAAACTCTATATTTTTGATGTGGAAGGCTATGCTCCTCGCGTGTCACTGGCGAAGGTGTCCAGTGACTGGTGGCAAGATTTGGGGCCATGGGTACTAAAGGCATACAGAACGAAATGTTGGGTGTTCTGGGACGATGTGGGTATGTGGTTCAATGCAGATGTGCGGACATATAGGAAGAAATTAATTTGTCTAACTCAGGCAATAGAACAGTCGAGGTAACCCCCTCTCGCCCTGAAGAGCCGAGAAGACTGGCCTGGTGTTTCCCTAAGATAAACTTCTCAAATCCAAGATTAATAACGGTCCCTACTGAATTATGGGTAAAAGGCAAACATGATGTGGGGCATATACGAGGTTGTGAACCAATACGAGTGACCACGAAGTCGGAGTATCGTCCTTGCAGAGCACAATACCCGTTAAAACACGAGGCCATGGACGTAGTTACTCCAGTCTTTCAATCCTTCCCAAAGATAATCCCCTGTGTAAACTCACCGGTGAGAACTCCCATTTTTCTGATCAAAGAGGCAAAAATTCCAAGTGAGCCGGAGGAATGGAGGTTTGTTCAAGACCTGCAGGCAGTCAATAACAGTGTTGTCCTGCGCGCATCAAATGTTCCCAAACCCTATACTGTATTAGTTCAATTTCCACAGGACAGTAAATGGTTCCCTGCTGTGGATTTACAAATACATTCTTTAGTGGAATGGTGCATCCAGATAGTCAATTCTGGTTCACTTTTTCATTCAAAGGGAAGTCTTATGTGTTCACACGACTTTGACAATGTTACTGTGAGTCACCCACCATATATAATGAGGCTCTACACAGGAGTCTGGAGACTCTTGTTTTAGCCCCTGGGTCTGCGCTTCTGCAATCTGTAGACGATTGCTTAATAGTAGCACCGACAGAGGAACAATGTGAGAAGGATTCCCTTGCATTGCACGAGGGAAGGGCACAAAGCCAGTCTCGCAAAGCTTCGATTTATGCAACAACAGGTGAAGTTCGTCAGTCACTTAATATCTGAACAAGGGAAGACCATTGGTCAAGATAGAGTGCAAGTAATTCAGCAAATTCCAAGGCCTCACATGAGGAAACAATTGCTATCCTTTTTGGGCATACGCTCCTACTGAAGAACGTTTATCCCATATTACACAAATCTTGAGGTGCACTGAAGTGACATGGCCCATGGAAAAGGGTAGCAGAACCAAGGTCCGTTGCAATGGATCCCAGCGGCCGAGTTGAATTGAAAAAGACGTTTCAAAGTACACTTACACTGGGGATTCCGAATCCAAACAAGCCTTCTGTCAAATGGTAGATGAAAAACATGGCTGCATGACATCTGTGTTGTTGCAGGATCATGGGGGAAAATTTAGGCTAGCAACTTATTTTTCGTCTAAGCCAGACCTCGTAGAGGCAGGATTGCGTAAATGCCTGCGAGCTGTGGTTGCGATATAATCGGCTATGGCGACTTAACCAAACTGATCGCACATGCAGTATCCTTACTGTTTTCCGAGCAAAAGACAGCACATAGTCGGCAGCACGTTGACTCAGATACAATACTGTGTTCTAGGAGAAGCCTAACATTGCAATAAAACGATGCAACGTCCTTAATGCTGCTTGTCCTCTCACTGGAGAAGGAGACGGAGACCCACATGATTGTATCGCTGTAATTAATGAAATGTGCTGACTCGACAAGACTTGCAGAATTCACCACTTCAGAATCCAAATATGGCGTATATTTTTGTGGATGGGTCAGCATTCAGGAGCAAGGAGATAGGCCAGAATTGTATTGGGGATGCTGTAGTAACTACCCATGAGGTATTCAAAGTGGGATCACTCCCTTCTCAATTGTCAGCTCAAGCAGCGGAGCTGGTTGCATTGACTGAGACATGTAAATTGGCCAAGGAAAAGACAGCGAATATTTAACCGATAGCAGATACGCATTCGGAGTTCCACATGATGTTAGAACCTTATGGAAATACAAGGACTGCTTGACCTTCACCGGAAAGCCCATCACACACCGTGATCAGATTTCTGACCTCTTGGAACCGGTCCTATTGCCTAAATCAATCGCTATGTGTAAATGTCAAGCCCACACGAAAAATAACGATTCCGTTTCTCAAGGAAATGCAAGGGAAGACTCGGCGGCAAGGACGGCAGCCCAGCAGCCGGTAAATGATCAGTTTGACATGGGAATGACAAAAATCCTTACCCCAACAGCAGACGTACGGGAATCACAGTCGAAGTCCAGGCTTGAAGACACTTTTGAGTGGGAAAAAGCAGAGTTCAGTTTGAGGTAAGGAGTATGGTGTGGCCCCAATGGTAATCCTTTTCTACCACGATCATTATTTCCATCCTCTGCCAAACTGACAATAAGTAAGGAACATGTGTCAAAAGAGGGGAGATATGACAGCATTTCAGCACAGTGGTACACTGAGGGATTGACTCATTACTTCCAGAAATATTGTGACTGGTGTGTTATCTCTTACAATAATGTGGGGAGGGGAATACACATGAGTCATGTAGCACTTACACCCCCAAAAACAATTTGAACATTTAGAACTGGATTTTACCGAACTAACACCCTGCGAAGGAAAAAGGTATCGTCTGGTAATTGGTGATATGTTTTCCAAATGGGTGCAAGCGTTCCCCACGGCAAAACAGAATGCCAGTGCCATAACCAAAGCTTTCCTAACTGAAATAATTCCGAGATGGAGCATCCCTGAGAGGCTTAGTAGTCCCAAGGTTTGTGAAGGTTTATAGCTCCGGTTGAGGTTTAGGGTGTAGGTTTGCTCGCTGAGCTGTAGGTTTGATATCCAGACGTTTCATTACCTGGCTAGGTAACATCATCAGTGGCGACCTCCAAGTGAAGTGAAGTGAAGATGTTGTCTCCTGCTTTCTATTTATATGTTTGTTATGGATGGGGTTCCTGGGGTTTGTGGTGATATCATTTGCTATTCGTTTTCTGAGGGGTTGACAGATGGTAAATCGATCTATGTGTTTGTTTATGGCGCTGTGATTGGAGTGCGAGGCCTCTCGGAATTCTCTGGTGTGTCTGCATATACAGCAAACCGACAAACACTGACCAAATACTTAACTACACCAGCAACCATTCCAAATCGCAAAAAGGAAGCTGTATCAGAACACTATTCCAACGAACTACCACACATTTCAGCACAGGTGAACTTCGGAAAACAGAGGAGAACCGCCTATAAGTCGTACTTAAGAAGAACGGATACTTTAAAAATACAGTCCACAGATTCCTCAGGAACAAACTACGACAAGTAGACCTAACACAGCCAGAAACCCGATAGACCTTTCCATACATCAATGAAGTCTCAGAAGAAGCAGTCAGACTATTAAGACCCCTCGGAATCCCACCAACAGTCTCAAACAAAACTAACAAATTTAAAAGACCCAGTACAACCCATGGACAAAACCAACGTCGTCTACAAAATTCCATGCAAGGACTACCACAAACACTACGTAGGACAGACAGGAAGAAAGTTAGCCACCAGGATACACGAACACCAGCTAGCCACAAAAAGACACGATCCTCTCTCCCTCATAGCCCTTCACGCGGTTGAAATTTAAACACCATTTCGACTTGGACAACACATCTATCCTGGGACAGGCTAAGCAAAGACATGCCAGATAATTCCTTGAGGCCTAGCACTCCAAACACAACGCCATAAAAAAAGACATATATCCAGATAGCATCTATCAACCCCTCAGAAAACGAACAGGAAATGGCATCACCACAAACCCCAGGAACCCCATCCTGGACAAACATATAACTAGAAAGCAGGAGACAACAGCTTCTCTTCACTTGGCGTTCGTCACTGATGATGTTACCGAGAACATAGAACATAGAAAAATACAGTGCAGTACAGGCCCTTTGGCTCTCGATGTTGCTCCGATCCAAGCCCACCTAACCTACATGAGCCCACTAACCTCCATATGCCAGGTAATGAAACATCTAGATATCAAACCTACAGCTCAGCGAGCAAACCTACACTCTAGGTTTAGGAGTGACAGTGGGTCACCATTTGTCCATAATGCCCTACAGCAGATTAGTGAGTATTTGGGAATAAACATGGGCTAACACTGTGCCGACCACCAGACGAGAGGTAGGGCAGTGGAAAGAGAAAAGTTTACCTTAAAAAATATGTTGAGAAAATGCTGTGTGGTACTAGGGATGACATGGACAAAGGCACTTCCAATTGTGCTAATGTGTATGAGATCTAGGAGGAGAGGGAGAGCTAACCTTAGCCCGTTTGAAATTTTGTTTGGTAGGCCGTCAAACATAGGAATTGTCCCGAGACGTAAGAGAAGCCAGATAACAGGCTACTGTGAGGATGAGATGTTGTGTTACTGCATGAAACTCTCTACACTTCTGTCCCAAATACAGAATCAAGTGAAGACAGCACTACCCCAATCAGCAGAAGGGAAGATGTACGATCTATAACCTGGAGCCCGAATGGTGGCGAAAGACTTCAGGAGGGAAAACAGGAAAGCGTAAGAGGTGGCTGGGACCGTTTAAAGTACGTATTACAGTACAGATAGCTGTTAAGGTCGCCGGAACATCCAGGTGGATACACGCCAGCCCTTACAAACTTGCAGCTGGGATTGAGGAGACATCGCACAACACCAAAGCCAATTTAGAGAAAGTATTTATTAGAAGACTTAAGCAAATGTGGGGTTGCCCCAGTTCACACTGTTGGCAAGCGCCCTGGTAGGACTATTCATAAGGGCAGGGGCGTCTGTGATGCAGCAGCTGACGGTAATCTTAACTGATAGGACGAAGTGGATCTTTACATGCGACCCATAGCCGTTCAGTAACAAGGACGACTATAAATTGGATAATTAAGATTTATGCAGGGATCCATGCCGCGCCGGTGACTGGCATTTAGTAGTAGCCACCACGGCAAAAGGGGCACCTGACATGGGAAATAGATATTCTATGATCAAAGTAAGACTCAGAAGAGCAATGAGGGAGTCTCGTGGTGTGGAATAGATAGATCCTTCTCTGACATCTTTAGACAGGTGAATATAGTGGTTCAGTCCCCCCACCGCCGCCCTCCGAGACGCAGTGCAGAATGTACTACAGACAATAGGAGCAGTGGGGCATGGCAACCAATCAAACCAGATCATGGACCTAACCCCAAGCCGGGCAAAGGTCATTAATGACACATCCAAACCTGAAGGGAGACGGCCGTGGCGAGAAAACGAATTTAAAGCAGGAGGGGAATTTGCCGACTGGATATAAATGGCGTAAATGCGACGCCAGTAGGTTGGGAGCTGCGAAGGGCCATTGCTAGATGTGAAGGGAACAGAGCATGTGCTTTGGTCATAAGACAAAACGAGAGATTAGACGTTGGCTACACTTGTTGGATATGTTTGCACACAGCCCAAAGGTAGACTGCCCAGCAAATTACTGAGAGCCTGGCGAGAAATGCCAGCTGTCTGCTTCCACGGGAGGCGACTAGCCTGACCATGATAGTGGGGGGCAATTTGGGTAAATCTCGTGTCACTACCCGAACTCCAGGCTAACTACAGCCCCAAACCTGACACTCTACCGTCCACAGCATTCCAGATAGTGGATTGCAGGGGAGAAATGTGTATTTGCACCAATCGGGGGAGACTCCTTTTGGGTATCTCCCAGTGTACCTTGATGCTGTACTTGAACAGTGACTCTTATACAGCAACATTCACAAATGATACGACCATAAACATTGTTTGTTCCTTTATCAATGGTCAGACCATGAGCGGCATGGTGGGCACAGTGGTCAGCATTGCTGCCTCACAGTGCCAGAGACCCCAGTTTAATTCCCGCTTCAGGCGACTGACAGTGTGTGGTTTGCACATTCTCCCTGTGTCTGCGTGAGTTTCCTCCCACAGTCACCAGATGTGCAGGTTGGGTGAATGGGCCATGCTAAACTGCCCGTAGTGTTAGGTGTTAGGTAAATGTATGGGTGGGTTGCACTTCGGCTGGTGTGTGTGGACTTGTTGGGCGGAAAAGCCTGTTTCCATACTGTAAGTAATCTAATCTAATCAGGATGGCAGGTATAATATGGGCAGGTGGCGAGAAAGGGTACCACCGCATCCCCGGGGAGAAAGGGGTGCTGCTACACCGCGATACTGTCCACCAACACAACAATAGTCGCTCTAAAAGACAGCAATTGCCGAACTCGAAGGGGCATCCCTCTGCATTGGAATGTGTACACACTCGCAGAACATCCTCGCATATGGTGTATTCACAAATGAGACGGAGGAAGGCCGAGCACTCATTAACACTGAGTTAATGGCGGTTAGGAAGCAGTGACACAAAATCGATTCGTACTAGACATCATGACGGCCGAGAGAGGGGGCGTCTGCAAAACGTTAGGTACCTCGTGTTTATTAATGTTCCTGATGAGTCCCAAAATATTACTGGTTTAATAAATGGTATGAAGGCAGCTAAATTACCGCCTCCACGAGCAGATGACTCCTCCTCCCGATGGCTCTCATCCCTTATGGAGGATGGGGGTAATGGACCCTTATCGTTCTACTCGTTGTAGGACTGGTCTTACTCATACTGCTTTGAACAAGACCCTAGTTGTGTACCAGCCTACACCACTTGCTTATGAATGCAGTAGAATACGAAATGTTAAACTATCAGTGGCCCCAAAGAAGGAAGATCCGATTGCTTTTCCACACCCTACAGCGACGTTGACAAATGTGATGTGTGAAGATGGGCTGTGTATCGGGCAAACCAGGGAAATGGAAAAACCACCATAAACCTTTGTTAGAAATAGGTGGTGTCTGAGGAAATGCCTGGTGTTTATAAATTATTTTTGATATATAGCTATCTGGCTTTTTATTTGGTTGTTGTCCTTGTTGTAAAATGACAAAAATTTGGAAAATGTAATGTAAAATTAACAAAATTAACATTTACTGTGAAATCTGTCAGAGAATGTTTTGCAAAGTTTAATACTTCGCTGAAATATGCAAATACTTTGCTGAATTCTGCGTCGAGGAGTCAGCTTGTCTTTGTGGAACTTTGCAAACATTTCACCTGGCCTTGGGAGCAGCCAAGTTCAGAAAAAAGCTTCGGAAAACATAAAGACAATTATGTCCAAGGCATGGGAATGAGAAAATATGAGCTTGAATGTCTCGCAACACCTGTCCTTGAGCATGTGATAAGAATAGTAGGACACGAATATGTGAAGTTTGTTCACAGCCCTTACATAAGGTACTTTTGCCAAGTATATTGGCCGCTCTGCATGCACAGGTTGAAAAATAAAGACTTTCCTTTGCTCTTGCTACCAGTTGATTCGAGTCGATTAAATTTCCACGACAGGTGTCAGGGTGTCGGGCAGTGGGAGAATTGTTGGGTATCAATAAATGGGAGAATTGTTGCACAGTGCCATTACACTGGAAAATTAGTACAAATTGCCTATTCATTAAAGAATTTTAGCAGAACACCTCTAAATGGAAGAATAGGGGCAGGGAATCATTGAGAAGGAACAATTTTGCAAGCAGCAGTAAGTCGAGATTCGAGTCCGCCCACCAAGAAATGAAAAAAAAAACTTTGGAGCAGGGAAGCCAATACGTGGAGGAAGTGTATCAGGAAACAACGTAATGGGACAATTGACGCAAGGCATCAACAATGGGAGAGTTGGTGCCGATGACACGAAAGTAGAGAATTGGTGGAAGACGTGGGAGAACTGGTGCTGAATAATATTAAATGTGGTGGAGGTGCAGTTGCTGATGAAAAGAAGATTCGTGTAGGATTCGAAAATGGGAGAATGGTGCACGGAAGTGAAGCTGTATTTGGGACAATTGTTGCACGAACCACAAAATGGTAAAATTGTGCAGTGGAGCTTGAACAGCGAATTGGGGTATGGCACCACTATCTCAGAGAGTCAGAGTCGCGTTCCCCACTATGGGAGAAGTTGGTTTGGGTATCAATGAACATGAAAATTATTTCAGGGCAATATTGAATTCGAGAATTGGTGTGGGGTGCTTAAACATGCAGAGTTGGAACATAGCATACATAAATGGGAGAACACAGGCAGGAATCAGTAATTCGGAGAAATGTTGTAAAGTGAAGGAAAGTGACCATTCGATGCAGGGTGCCAATAATGAAAAAACTTTGAGCAGTGCACCATTATGTGGAAGATGTTTGTCAGGAAACAGCAAAACAGGAGGGTTGGTGCAAGGCAATACTCAGTGGGAGAGTTTCTTCGGTTCATGACGAAAGGGTGGATTAGTGCAGAATTGGCAATTTGAGAATTTGATGCAGTAAACGCCAAAATTGGAGAATTACAGCAGTGGATCACGACTTGGGAGAATCATTGCAGCTACATAGTTAATGGAAGAAGTGGTGCGGAGTGGACCTAAATTAGATATTTGGTGCAAGTCACCATTAAAATGTAGAATTAGAGTAGGGCACTCCTAAATGCGAGATTTGAACTCGGGCATCAGAAAATGAGAGAATCATACTGGGATATGAGGAAATGGCAGAATTCGTATCGTTATATGAAAAAGCAGGAGAATTCAGTGTCGGAGTATGAGGAAATGGGAGAATAAGTATAGGGGTATGAGTAACTGGAGCTGCAACAAGATCTCACGGCTCTTAAACTCAATCCCCCTGTTAATGAAAGCCAATAACACCATAGGCTTTCTTAACAAACCTGTCCACCTGGGTGGAAATTTTAAGGGATCTATGTACCTGCACACCAAGATCCCACTGTTCCTCCACATGGCCAAGAATGCTGCCTTTAGTCCTGTACTCAACTTTCAAGTTCGATCTTCCAAAATGCATCACCTCGCATTTATCCAGTTTGAATTCCATCTACCACCTCTCAGCCCATCTCTGCATCCTGGCAATGTCGTGCTGCAGCCTGCAACAGTCCTGTATACTGTCAATGATACCTCCAACCTTTGTGTCCTCTGCAAACTTGCTAACCCATCCTTCAATCTCCTCATCCAAGTCATTAATAAAAATTACAACGAGTAGAGGCCCAAGAACAGAGCCCGTGGAACACCATTCACCACTGACTTCCAGGCCGAATATTTTCGTTCCACAACCACTCGCTGTCTTCTGTCGACCAGCCAATTCTATATCCAGACAGCTAAATTTCCCTGTATCCCATTCCTCCTGACATTCTGAACGAGCCTACCATGGGGAATCTTATCAAATGCCTTGCTGAAGTCCAGATACACAACATCCACCGCTCGACCCTCATTAACGTTTCTAGTAACATCCTCAAAGAACTCAATAAGATTGGGAGGCATGACCTGCCCCTCACAAAGCCGTGCTGACTGCATTTATTCAAGCCACGCTCTTCCAGATGGTCAGAAATCCTATCCCGCAGAATCCTTTCTAACACCTTGCAGATGACAGACGTGAGACTGACTGGTCTGTAATTTCCGGGGATTTCCCTATTTCCTTTCTTGAAGAGAGGAATTACTTTTGCCTCCCTCCAGTCCTCAGGTACGAATCCGGTGGAGAGCGAGGATGCAAAGAGCTTCACAAGCGGCGAAGCAATCACATTTCTCCCTTCCCATAGCAGCCGAGGTCAAATCTGGTCTGGCCCTGGCGATTTGTTCATATTAATGTTTGTCAAAATATTCAGCACATCACCTTCCTCAATCTATCTGTTGCAGCAGGATTACCTGCTCCTCAATGGTTTCATTCACGACAAAGTCCTTTTCTTTCGTAAAGACAGAAGCAAAAAACTCATTTAGGGCTTTCGCTACCTCCTCAGACTCTATCCATAAGTTCCCTAAGCTATCGCTAATCGGCCATACTCTTTCTTTGATCATTCTCTTATTCCTCACATCTGTGCAAATGTTTTTAGATTCTCCCTAATCCTTCCTGCCAAGCCTTTTACCTGCCCCCTCCTGGCTCTCCTCAGGCCATTTTTGAGCTCCTTCCTCGCCTGCCTGTAATCCTCTAGAGCTGAGCAAGACCCTTGCTTCCTCCACCTTACGTAAGTTGCCTTCTTTCTTTTGATGAGAAGCTCCTTCGCTCTCGTATTCCAAGGTTCCTTTATCTTACTCCTTCTGCCTGACTCAAAGGAACACATTTGTGCATCACTCGCAATAACTGTTCCTTAAACAGTCTCCACATGTCTATAGTAGCCTTTCCATGGAACAATTGCTCCCAGTCCATGCTTCGCAACACAGTCTGATAGTATCATAGTTTCCTTTTCCCCAACTAAATATCCTCCCATTGTGCCTGCTTCTCTCCTTCTCCATGGCTATGTAGAAGATGAGGCAGTTGTGGTCACTATCACCAAAATGCTCTCCCACCGCAAGATATGACACCTGCCCCAGCTCCTTGCCGAGCACCAAATCCAAAATGGTCTCTCACCTCGTCGGCCTGTCAACGTACTGAGTTACGAAACCCTCTTGAACACACCTTACAAAAACAGCTCCTTCAAAATCATCTGCTGGAAGGAGGTTCCAATCAATATTGGGAAAGTTAGTCACCCATTAAAACTATCCTATTCCATTCACACTTTTTCCAAAATCTGCCGACCAATGCTTTCTTCAATCTCCCTGCTCCTATTGGGGGGCCTGTATTTAGCCCCTAGTGAGGTGATTGCTGCCTTACTGTTCCTAATCTCCACCCATACTGACTCAGTAGGCAGACCTTCCTCGATAATGTTAACTTCTGTCGCTGTGAAACCCTCTCTGATTAGCAGTGCTACACCCCTTCCTCTTTTTACTTCCTCCCTATTCTTTTTAAATGTTCTAAACCCTGGAACATCCAGCAACCATTCCTGCCCCGAGAAATCCATGTCTCTGTTATGGCTGCAACATCATAGCTCTAAGCTCATCACTTTTATTTACATTTCCCCAGTATTACCGAGCACAGTGACTCCGTTTTGGGGGAGGGGCGGGGATGGGGAATTGTGTCTCCGTGGTTAGCATGGTTGTTTCACAGTACCAGGGACCCGGATTGGGGGGAGGGAGAGGGGGGAATGGTGTCTCAGTGGTTAGCACGGCTGTCTCACAGTACCAGGGGCCTGGTTTGGGAGGAGGGGTAGGGGGCATAGTGTCTCAGTGGTTAGCACGGCTGTCTCACAGTACCACGGACCCGGTTGGAGGGATAGGGGTGGGGAATTGGGACATGGTGTCTCAGTGGTTAACATGGCTGTCTCAAAGTACCAGGGAATCGGTTTGGGGGCAGGGAAGGGGGCATGGTGTCTCAGTGGTGAGCAAGGCTGTCTCACAGTACAGGGACCTGGTTTGAGGGAAGGGAAGGGGGGCATGGTGTCTCAGTGGTGAGCACGGCTGTCTCACAGTACGAGGGACCCGGTTTGAGGGGAGGGGAGGGGGGCATGGTGTCTCAGTGGTGACCATGGCTGCCGAACAGCACAGGGACCTGGTTTTGGAGGAGGGGGTCCTGGTGTCTCAGTGGTTAGCACGGCTGTCTCACAGTAGCAGGGACCCGGTTTGGGGGGAGGGGGAAGGGGGCTTTGTGTCTTAGTGGTTAGCACGGCTGTCTCACAGTATCTGGGACCCGGAGTGGAGGAGAGGGGGAGGAGGTCATGGTGTCTCAGCGGTTAACACGGCTGTCTCACAGTACCAGGGGCCTGGTTTGGTGGGAGGGGAGGGGGCATAGTGTCTCAGTGGTAAGCATGGCTGTCTCACAGTACCAGGGAACCGGTTGGAGAGATGGGGGTGGGGAAGTGGGACATGGTGTCTCAGTGTTGAACACGACTGTCTCAAAGTACCAGGGAATCGGTTTGGGGGAGGGGAGGGGGGCATGGTGTCTCAGTGATGAACACGGCTGTCTCACAGTACCAGGAACCCGGTTTGAGGAGAGGGGAGGGGGGCATGGAGTCTCAGTGGTGAGCACGGTTATATAACAGTACTAGGAACCCGGTTTGAGGGGAGGGGAGGGGGGCATGGTGTCTCAGTGGTGAGCACGGCTTTCTCACAGTACAGGGACCTGGTTTTGGAGGGGGGGGGGGTGCTGGTGTCACAGTGGTTAGCACGGCTGTCCTACAGTACCAGGGACCTGGTTTGGGGGGATGGGGAAGGGGGCTTTGTGTCTCAGTGCTTAGCACGGCTGTCTCACAGTACTAGGGACCTGGTTTGGGGGGAGGCAGAGGCGGTGCATGGTGTCTCAGTGGTTAGTACGGTTGTCTCACAGTCCCAGAGACCCGCTTTGGAGGGAGGGGGAGAGGGGCATGGTGTCTCATTGGTTAGTACTGCTGTCTCACAGTACCAGGGACCCGATTTCGGGGAATGGGGAGGGGGGTGGCATGTCGTCTCATTGATTATCATGGCTGTCTCACAGCACCAGGGACACGGATTTGGGGGGGTTGGGGAGGGGGCCATGGTGTCTCAGTAGCTAGCAGGGCTGTCTCACAGTACCAGGGACCCGGTTTGGGGAGGGGGAGTGGGGCATGATGTCTCAGTGATTAGCACTGCTGTCTCACTGTACCTGGGACCCGGTTTTCGGGGAGAGGGAGGGGGGCTGGTGGCTCACTGCCTTTGACATCTTCCAAAACCTTTCTCCAAACATCTTAAAATTATGCTCACCTCGTGACAACCATTTCCACCCTGGGAAGAAGAATCTGGCTATTTACTCTGTCTGTAACTCTCACTATCTTGTTCAGCTCTATCATGTTACATCTCATCCTTCTTTACTCCAATGAGAAAATCCATAGCTCCCTCATCCTTTCTTCATAAGACAAGCCCTCTAGTCCAGGCAGCATTCTGGTAAATCTCCTCTGCACCCGCTCTAAAGATTCCATATACTTTCTTCACTGAGGCGAACAGAACATTTCAAATGTGGTCTCACCAGAGCTTTATAGACCTGCAGCATAATCTTGTGGCTCTTCAACTCAGTCCACCTGCTAATGAAAACCAACACACCTTACGCCTTCTTAACAACCCTATCAACTTAGGTGGCAACTGAGACACCTACAGACATGGACCCCAAGATCGGTTTGTTCCTCCACACTGCTACGAATCCTACATTTGACCCAGTAATCAGCATTCAAAATCGAAATCCAAAATGAATCCCTTCACAAAATAGGAAATTGGAACAGAATTAGGCCATTTCGTCTCTTGGATCTGCTGTGCTGTTTGACCACAATTAAAATGTTTCTCAGCCACATTCTCCTGCCTTTACCAACTGACCATTGATTCCCTTAGTCATGAAAAACATACTTATCTCTATCTTAAAGAAAACTTGGTGTCTGTGTGCGGGCATGTGCGTGTGATTGTGTGTAAGTGTCCATATCGGTATGTAGGTGTGTTGTGTGTTTAATGTGTCTATGTATGTTTGTGTGCGTCTCTGTGAAATGATGGCTCTGTGATTTTGGTGGTAAATCCATTGAAATTGAGATAAACCCTTACTCCCCTCTTCCACCTCCTCGTCTGCCCCTGTTAAGTTTATAGTCATACAATGCCACCCACTGCTGGTCTCCCCATGCCACTGCACAAGTGTCAGGTTTTTTTCGATCAGAGTCCATCAAATACTGTGAATCTCTCACCTTGCACAGCTGTTTGGTTTTGCAAATATCTTTGGATGCACAGAACAGTTTTGTCTGATACCTAGATATATTACCTTCACCACTGGGTCAGTTTCAGGACTTTTCAAACATTTCTCACTTACACGTTGTAGGGGTGAATTATAAAATATCTCAATTTAACGAACATGTAATAAATTCATCACATCACCTTACAGATGACTTGGTAAGAGTTGCTTGGATGCAGTTGCAGTGGAAATATTCTTTAAGGTGTACACTCTGTGTAACGAATAATCTTCAAAGACAAATCACTTTCACATTGCAGAGAGAGTACAGATACTACTCAGGAGCATTCGCCACTCTGAGTGTCCGCAGTACATTTATGATCCTCCCTGTAACCAACTGTGTGTGTGTGTGTGTGTGTGTGTGTGTGTGCATGTGCAGATGGTGCTGTCAGTTTGGATAGTGCTATGATCTACCTCCGTCTCCCCACTTGCTAGACTGAATCCCTTCTGGTTTTCTCCCTCCACTGCCATCAATGCAGTAGAGTGTGAAGGCCAGCAGAGGCGGACATTGCATAACTTTAAACACCACAGAGGCTGGCAGATCCACTGTGCACACGGATACGCACAGAGACACACAGATACACAAAGATGTGCATATAGTTACACAGGCACACATAGAGATTGGTGCAGTCACACAAATACTAAAGCACACAGAAAGAAATTCCAATACACTGATGCATGTGCACACGCAGATATACAGACATCAGTACAGACACACCACAAACACTGATAAATGGACTTTTATACAGACATGCAGAATCTGCCAGTATTTATTTTTCGCGTGGTGTCTTCCTCAATATTTCACTCGATCGTGTGGTGTGTGCCAATATTTCTGTTGATCCCTTGGGATTCCTCTGCATCCTCACTATAGCTTCTACATCTTTCCTATAATAAGCCGACCAGAACTGAACACAATGTTCTAAGTGTGCTGTTACGACACAGCAATGAACCCGTTTGTGAATTAAACCAAACACCCAGAAAAGCTAACCTTGCCTTATAATCTGTTAAAGCTCCTACCCTCCTCCTCGAACCAAAATCAAAGTACCTGTGCCACAGCTTGGAAAGTTAACGAGTTTTTTATTCTTTTTTTTTTCAACAGTCTCTTTGGGAATTTAGACTAGTGGGAATGGAGGTGAGGGCAATTGAATGTTCCTCCTGCAGAATGTGGGAGGTAAGGGTCATCACCAATGTCCCTGCTGCCTACATCTGCAGTAAGTGCACCTGACTCCAGCTCCTTGAAAACCGCGTTAGGGAATTGGAGCTGGAGCTGCGAGAACTTCGGATCATTCGGGAGGCAGAGGGGGTTATTGAGAAGAGTTACAGGGATGTAATCACTCCTCAGGTACTAGAAAAAGGTAAATGGGTTACAATCAGGGGACAGAAAGGGAACCGGCAGGCAGTGCAGGGATCCCCTGTGGCCATTCACCTCAACAATAAATATACCGTTTTGGATACTATACGGGGGACGTACCAGGGGAAAGCAGTGGGGTAGAGGGATCTGGCACATCGTCTGTCCCTGCTGCTCAGAAGGGAAATGGGAAGAGGAGCTGAGCAGTAGTCACTGGGGACTCCATAGTTTGGGGGACAGATAGGAGGGTCTGTGGGGACGAGAGAGACTCACGGTTGGTGTGTTGCCTCCCAGGTGCCAGAGTTCGTGATCGTGTTTTGGGGATCCTTAAGGGGAAGAAGGAGCAGTCCTAAGTCTTGGTCCACATAGGCACCAACGACATAGGTAGGAAGAGAGATGGGGATTAAAGGCAGAAATTCAGGGAGCTAGGATGGATGCTGAGAGCTAGGGAGAACAGAGTTATTGGCTCTGGTTTCTTGCCCGTGCCACCTGCTAGTGAGGCAAGGAATAGGGAGAGAGAAGGTGAACACGTGGCTGCAGGGATGGTGCAGGAGGGAGGGTTTTGTATTCTTGGATAATTGGGGCTCTTTCTGGGGTAGATGGGACCTCTACAAGCAGGATTGGCTTCATCTGAACTGGAGGGGTACCAATATCCGGGGGGGGGGGTGGAATTTGCTAAGGCTGTTGGGGTGGGTTTAAACTCATGCAGCAGGGGGATGGGAACCAAAATTGTAGTTCAAGTATAGAAAGGGTTGAGAGTGGGGAGGTCTAAAATTATGTTTCAGGAATGCAAGATGGCACCAGCAAGCAAGAGGTTGGTTTGAAGTGTGTCCACTTCAACGCCAGGAGCATCCGGAATAAGGTGGGTGAACTTGCAGCATGGGTTGGTACCTGGGACTTCAATGTTGTGGCCATTTTGGAGACATGGTTAGAGCAGTGACAGGAATAGTTGTTGCAGGTTCCAGGATTTAGATGTTTCAGTGAGAACAGAGAAGATGCTAAAAGAGGGGGAGTTGTTACATTGTTGGTCAAGGACAGTATTGCAGTTGCAGAAAAAATGTTTGAGGACTCGTCAACTAAGGTGGTATTTGCTGAAGTTAGAAACTGGAAAGGAGAGGTCACCCTGTTGGGAGTTTTCTATAGGCGTCCGAATAGTTCCAGAGATGTAGAGGAAAGGATAGCAAAGATGATTCTCGATAGGACTGACAGCGACAGGGTAGATGGGGAACTTCAAATTTTGAAATATTTAACGGGAACACTATAGCACGAGTACTATAGAGTGGTCAGATTTTTTTCCAGTTGTGTGCAGGAGGACTTCCTGACACAGTATATAGACAGGCCACATTAGTTTTGATACTGGGTAATGAGCCCGGCCAGGTGTTAGACTTGGAAGTAGGTGAGCACTTTGGTGATAGCAATCACAATTCTGTTACGTTTACTTTAGTGATAGAAAGGGATAGGTGTATACCACTGGGTAAGAGTTACAGATGGGGGAAAGGCAATTACGGTGCCATTAGGCAAGATTTAGGAAGCATACGATGGGGAAGGAAACTGTTGGGGATGGGCACATTAGAATTGTGGAGCTCATTCAAGGAAATGCTACTGTGTGTCCTAGGTAAGTATTTACCTGTCAGGCAGGGAGGAAGCTGTAGAGCGCGGGAGCCGTGGTTTACGAATGAAGTGGAATCTCTGGTCAAGAGGAAGACGGTGACTTATGTTAGGATAGGATGTGAAGGCTCAGTTAGGGCACTTGAGGGTTACAAGGTAGCCAGGAAAGACCTAAAGAGAGGGCGTAGGAATGCTTTGACTGCAATAGTAGTATTTTCGCCAACTTTAAGCACATTTAAGTCGTCATTGGACAATCTTATGGACGTACATGGAATAGTGTAAGTTAGATAGGCTTCAGATTGGTATGACAGGTTGGCGCAACATCGAGGGCCGAAGGGCCTGTACTGCGTTGTGGTGTTCTATGTTCTATGTTCCCTATCTCCTCCGACTCCTGGCGCAAGTGCCCTCCACTATCCTGATGAGCCCTACCCTCACTAAAATAATCATCTTGTTCCTCACAAAAGTAGAGAACATCTTAAGTTTTACTTTAATCCTATTCAACAAGTCTTTTTCATGCCCGCTTCTCGCTGTTCTGAGATTGTTCTTCACTTCCTTCCTGACTACCTTGTAACCCTCTAGAGCCTTGTCTGATCCTTGCCGACTTAACCCTAAGTCATTTTCCTCCTTCCTCTTGAGATATTCTACATCCATTGATACAATGGAGATATGGAGCTGCAAATGGATTGGAGCTGCACATCCTGTCACTTCCAGCATGGGCTGCAGGGTTCCCCACGCTGGGCAGTGATCTAACACAGTGTTACTAAACAATGCACTGGGGCAGTGTACACAGCTCTACATGCTGGTAGGGTAACTATTCCTGGTTTACAGATCCATGCCCTGGGGTGGTGTACACAGCTCTACATGCTGGGAGGGTAACTGCTCCTGGTTTACAGATCAATGCACTGGGGTGGCGTACACTGCTCTACATGCTGGGAGGGTAAATGCTCCTGGTTTACATAACAATTCACTGCTGTTCAATGCATAGTTCCCAGTGCTGGAGAGGCAGTTCATGGATTGGTGTGGTCTGCACAGATTGCTGGGTTGTATTGAACAGTACACTAGCCTGGTCTGAACACTGCTACATGCTGCACAGATATATCATCTGGATTATGGTGTCTGATTCTGTGACGAAGATTTCAGCTGAATTGTCACCACGTTTACTTTTCTTCTTATTTTTGTTATTGGACCTGAGAAAGTACTATTCATCCAGTTAATCCCATTTGTCTGAGAAGAGCCACGTTGTCGATCTTGTCGATCAAGTAATCATCCAATTATCAGATGAATATCCGTCCTTCTGTACCTTAACCTGGCTGTTGGTGCTCATATACTGGAATACCGGGGTTATCATTATGAAGCTCAGAAATAATGTGCAAAACGTATGGCTCGTGGTCTCCTATACGTCCCGGCTGTGGGTCCCATTTGGATCCCTAGTGTATCGAGACCTGGCATTGCAAAACTCTGAAACAATGAAATGGTATGTGTCAGACTGCTGTTCACTTCCCAATGTGTTCCATGTGGTGCTCCATAGACAGGGGTGTGTGTGCTTGGCTGTTGTTCACTTCCAGGTATGTTCTATGTGGTAGTCCATAGACAGGGAAGTGAGTGCTGGGCTGTTGTTCACTTCGTGGTGTGTCTCATGTGGTACTCCATGGACAGGGGTGTGTGTTTGACTGTGGCTCACTTCCCGGTGTGTCACATATCATACTCCATAGACAGGGAGGTGTGTGCTGGGCTGTTGTTCACTGCATGGTGTTCCCCATCTGGTGATCCATGGACAGGAGTGTATGTCTTTGACTGTTGCTCACTTCCTGGGGTATCTCATGTACTGCTCCATGGGCAGGGGGGCGGTGTGTGTTTGGCTGATGATCACCTCCCAGTGTGCCCCATGTGGTGATCCATGAACAGGGGTGTGTGTGTGCTGGGCTATTGTTCACTTCCCGGTGTGCCCCATGTGGTGATCCATGGGCAGGGAGGTGTGTGTGTGCTGGGCGTTTGTTCACTACCCGGTGTGCCCCATGTGGTAATCCATGGACAGTGAGGTGTGAGCTGGGCTCTTGTTCACTTCCCGGTGTGCCCCATGTGGTGATCCATGGGCTGGGAGGTTTGTGTGTGCGAGTTTATTGTTCACTTCCCGGTGTGCCCCATGTGGTGATCTATGGACAGGGGTATGTGTGTCCTGTGTTATTGTTCACTTCCCAATTTGTCCCATGTAGTGATCCATGGACAGGGAGGTGTGTGTGTGCTGGGCTATTGTTCACTTCCCGGTGTGCTCCATATGGTGATCCATGGACAGGGGTGTGTGTGTCCTTTGTTATTGTTCACTTCCCAGTGTGTCCCATGTCGTGATCCATGGACAGGGAGGTGTGTGTGTGCTGGGCTATTGCTCACTTCCCAGTGTGCCCCATGTGGAGATCCATGGACAGGGAGATGTGTGTGTGTTGTGTTATTACTCACTTCCCTGTGTGCCCCATGTGGTGATCCATGGACAGGGAGGGGTGTGTGTGCTGGGTTATTGTTCACTTCCCAGTGTGTCCCATGTGGTGATCCATGGGCAGTGGTGCGTGTGTGCTGGATTATTGTTCACTTCCCGGTGTGTCTCATGTGGTTATCCATGGACAGGGGTGTATGTGTGCTGGGCTGCTGTTCACTTCCCGGTGTGCCCAATGTGGTGATTCATGGACAGGGAGGTATGTGTGTGCTGGGCTATTGTTCACTTCCCCGTGTGCCCCATGTGGTGATTCATGGACAGGGTTATCTGTGCTGTCTTATTGTTCACTTCCCGGTGTGCCCCATGTGGTGATCCATGGACTGAAGTGTGTGTGTGCTGGGCTATTGTTCACTTCCCGGTGTGCCCCATATGGTCATCCATGGACAGTGGTGTGTGTGTGATGGGCTGTTGTTCACTTCCCGGTGTGTCCCATGTTGTGATCCATGGACAGGGGTGTGTGTGTGCTGGGTTATTGTTCACTTCCCGGTGTGCCCCATATGGTGATCCATGGACAGGGGTATCTGTGCTGTGTTATTGTTCACTTCCCGGTGTGCCGCATGTGGTGATCCATTGACAGAGGTGTGTGTGTGCTGGGCTATTGTTCACTTCCCGGTGTGCCCCATTGTGTGATCCATGGACAGTGGTGTGTGTGTGCTGGGCTACTGAACACTTCCCGGTGTGCCCAATGTGGTGATCCATGGACAGGGAGGTATGTGTGTGCTGGGCTATTGTTCACTTTCCGGTGTGCCCCATGTGGTGACCCATGGACAGGGGTGTCTGTGTTGTTTTTGTCCACTTCCCCGTGTGCCACATGTGGTGATCCATGGACAGGGAGGTGTGTGTGCTGGGCTATTGTTCACTTCCCCGTGTGCCACATGTGGTGATCCATGGACAGGGAGGTGTGTGTGCTGGGCTATTGTTCACTTCCCGTTGTGTCCCATATGGTGAACATTGGACAGTGGTGTGTGTGTGCTGGACTGTTGTTCACTTCCCGGTCTGCCCCATGTGGTGATCCATGGACAGAGGTGTCTGTGTGCTGGGTTATTGTTCACTTCGCGGTGTGCCCCATGTGGTGATCCATGGACATGGAGTTCTGTGCTGGGGTATTGTTAAATTCCTGGTGTGCCCCATGTGGATATCCTTGGATTGGGATATGTGTGTGTTGGGCTATTGTTCACTTCCCGGACTGCCCCATGTGATGATCCATGGAGAGGGGATGTGTGTCCTGTGTTATTGTTCACTTCCCAGTTTGCCCCATGGCGGCACGGTGGCACAGTGGTTAGCACTGCTGCCGCACAGCGCCAGAGACCCGGGTTCAATCCCCGCCTCAGGCGACTCTCTGTGTGGAGTTTGCACATTCTCCCTGTGTCGGCGTGGGTTTCCTCTGGGTGCTCCGGTTTTCCCCCACAGTCCAAAGATGTGCAGGTCAGGAGAATTGGCCATGCTAAACTGCCTGTTGTGTTAGGTAAGGGGTAGATGTCGCGGTATGGTTGGGTTGCGCTTCGGCGGGCCGGTGTGTATTGTTGGGCCGAAGGGCCTGTTTCCACACTGTAAGTAATCTAATCTAGTGATCCATGGACAGGGAGGTGTGGTGTGCTGGGCTATTGTTCACTTCCCGGTATGCCCAATGTGGTGATCCATGGACAGGGAGGGGTGTGCTGGATTCTTGTTCACTTCCCGGTGTGCCTCATTTGGTGATCCATGGACAGGGAGGTGTGTGTGTGTGTGTTGGGCTATTGTTCACTTCCCGATGTGCCCCATGTGGTGATCCATGGACAGAGTGGTGTGTGTGTGCTGCGCTATTGTTCACTTCCCGATGTGCCCCATGTGGTGATCCATGGACAGAGGTATCTGTGCTGTGTTATTGTTCACTTCCCGATGTGCCCCATGTGGTGATCCATGGACAGTGAGGTGTGTAATAAGCTATAGCTCACTTCCCGAAGTGCTCCATGTGATGATCCATGGACAGAGTGGTGTGTGTGTGCTGGGCTATTGTTCACTTCCATTTGTCCCCCATGTGGTGCTCCATGGACAGGGGTGTGTGTGTGCTGGGTTATTGTTCACTTCCCGGTGTGCCCCATGTGGTGATCCATGGACAGGGGTGTGTGTGTGCTGGGTTATTGTTCACTTCCCGGTGTGCCCCATGTGGTGATCCATGGACAGAGGTATCTGTGCTGTGTTATTGTTCACTTCCCGATGTGCCCCATGTGCTGATCCATGGACAGAGTGGTGTGTGCCTGCTGTGCATTTGTTCACTTCCCGGTGTGCCCCATTGGTGATCCATGGACAGGGGTGTGTGTGTGCTGGGTTATTGTTCACTTCTCGGTGTGCCCCATGTGGTGATCCATGGACAGAGGTATCTGTGCTGTGTTATTGTTCACTTCCCGGTGTGCCCCATGTGGTGATCCATGGACAGAGTGGTGTGTGCCTGCTGTGCATTTGTTCACTTCCCGGTGTGCCCCATTGGTGATCCATGGACAGGGGTGTGTGTGTGCTGGTCTATTGTTCACTTCCCAGTGTGCCCCATGTGGTGATCCATGGACAGCGAATATGTGTGTGTGTGCTGGTCTATTGTTCACTTCCCGTTGTGTCCCATGTGGTGATCTATGGACAGGGATGTGTGTGTGTGCTGGGCTGTTGTTCACTTCCTGGTGTGCCCCATGTGGTGATCCATGGACAGGGAGGTGTCCGTGCTGAGCTATTGTTCACTTCCCAGTGTGTCCCATGTTGTGATCTATTGACAGTGGTGCGTGTGTGCTGTGTTATTGTTCACTTCCCGGTTTGTCCCATGTTGTGATCCGTGGAAAGGGGTGTTTGTGTGCTGGGCTATTGTTCACTTCCCGGTGTGCCCCATATGGTGATCCATGGACAGTGGTGAGTCTGTGCTGGGCTGTTGTTCACTTCCTGTGTGCCCCATATGGTGATCCTTGGACAGTGGTGTGTCTGTGCTGGGCTGTTGTTCACTTCGCAGTGTGTCCCATGTTGTGATCCATGGACAGGGGCGTGTGTGTGCTGGGCTGCTGTTCAATTCCCTGTGTGTCCCATGTGGTGATCCATGGACAGAGGCGTGTGTGTGCTGGCCTGCTGTTCACGTCCCGGTATGCCCCATGTTTTGATACATGGACAGGGGTGTGTGTGTGCTGGGCTGTTGTTCACTTCCCCGTGCGCCCCATGTGGTGATTCATGGACAGGGTTATCTGTGCTGTCTTATTGTTCACTTCCCAGTGTGTCCCATGTTGTGATCCATGGACAGGGGTATCTGTGCTGTGTTATTGTTCACTTTCCGCTGTGCCCCATGTGGTGATCCATGGACAGAAGTGTGTGTGTGCTGGGCTATTGTTCACTTCCCGGTGTGCTCCATATGGTGATCCATGGCCAGTGGTGTGTCTGTGCTGGGCTGTTGTTCACTTCCCAGTGTGTCCCATGTTGTGATCCATGGACAGGGGTATCTGTGCTGTGTTATTGTTCACTTTCCGCTCTGCTCCATATGGCGATCCATGGACAGGGAGGTATGTGTGTTCTGGGCTATTGTTCACTTCTCGGTGTGCCCCATGTGGTGATCCATGTACAGGGGTGTCTGTGCTGTGTTATTGTTCACTTCCCGGTGTTCCCCATGTGGTGATCCATGAACAGGGGTGTCTCTTCTGTGTTATTGCTCACTTCCCGGTGTGCCCCATGTGGTAATCCATGGACAGGGAGGTGTGTGTGCTGGGCTAGTTTTCTCTTCCCTGTGTTCCCCATGTGGTGATCCATGGACAGGGGTATCTGTGCTGCGTTATTGTTCACTTCCCGGTGTTCCCCATGTGGTGATCCATGAACGGGGTGTCTGTGCTGTGTTATTGTTCACTTCCCGGTGTTCCCCATGTGGTGATCCATGGACAGGGGTGTCTGTGCTGTTATATTGTTCACTTACCGGTGTGTCCGATGTGGTGATCCATGGACAGGGAGGTGTGTGTGTGCTAGGCTATTGTTCACTTCCCGGAGTGTCCCATGTTGTGATCTATGGACAGGGGTGTGTGTGTGCTGGGCTGCTGTTCACTTCCTGGTGTGTCCCATGTGGTGATCCATGGACAGGGAGGTGTGCGTGTGCTGGGCTATTGTTCACTTCCCAGTGTGTCCCATGTGTTGATCCAAGGACAGGTGTGTGTGTGCTGGGCTATTGTTCACTTCCCGGTGTTTCCCATATTGTGATCCATGGACAGGGAGGTGTGTGGGTTTGTCTTGGCTATTGTTCACTTCCCAGTGTGCCCCATGTGGTGATCCATGGACAGGGACGTGTGTGTGTGCTGGGCTATTGTTCACTTCCCGGTGTTCCCCATGTGGTGATCCATGGACAGCGAGTGGTGTGCGTGCTGGGCTATTGTTCACTTCCCGGTGTGCCCCATGTGGTGATCATTGGACAGGGGTGTGTGTGTGCTGTGTTATTGTTCACTTCCCGGTGTGCCCCATGTGGTGATCCATGGCCAGGGGTGTCTGTGCTGTGTTATTGTTCACTTTCTGGTGTTCCCCATGTGGTGATCCATGGACAGGGAGGTGTGTGTTCTGGGCTTTTGTTCACTTCCCGGTGTGCCCCATGTGGTGATCCATGGACAGGGTTGTGTGTGTAATGGGCTATTGTATACTTCCCAGTGTGCCCCATGTGGCGAGCCATGGACAAGTGTGTGTTTGTCCTGGGCTATTGTTCACTTCCCAGTGTGCTCCTTGTGGTTCTCCATGGACAGTGGTTCTGGCAGCTTTAGACACGCATTTGAACCTTGGAATGTGCGTGTCCACTGAACACCTGCGCTTGTCCCTCTCACATGATTGTGTCTTAAGTAACAGGAGGAAACCTCTCGAGTATAATTGTAAAAGAGCAGGCACCGAACTTGTAACTGAGGGGCTTCTGACAGATTCGTGTTATTGAAAAGTTAGTGGATGGTTTGCTAGAGGTCGTGCTCAGACATTCAGGGAGACCTGAGGATTTCGTGACCCAACTCTGGATGGACCATCGGGACTGTAGTTACAACACCTGCATCTGTAAGATGAACAACAAATGGAGCAGAGCCTGCACAGAGAGGAAGATCTGAAACCATGGAGTTAGTGTCCTTGGGGAAATGGATCTGCCGAATCCACACTGGGTTTTCCAGGAACAGCTTCGCAAGTTACATTTAACTCAGGAGCCGAGCGTGAGGGGACAGTGACTGAACAAGGAGCTGGTCACAGAGTGGTGTCACCTCCTTCAACACGATCTGCAGCTTCACACCAGGGGGAGGACGGTGCTTCCAGTGGCTGTTAGGGTCACTGTTTCACTCAGCTTCTATGATCCCGAACTTTCCAGGCAGGAGTGGGTGACAGATCCATCATCTCCCAGTGTGCCGACGTCAACATCACCATTTGGAGACGGAGGATACATATATGGTGGTTGAGAGCAGTGGGGTCCCTGGGAACATCAGGAAGATGGTGAAACACTTCCCGTGTCTGATCGGGCCAGAATGAACCCTCCAGTACACACTGCATCACGAAGTCCTGTAGTATTTTTCCGTTTCAGTAACATACTACCTACCACTCTTCCTAAAGAAAATGACAGATTATATATTATCTTTAATCCCATTTGCTAAACTTTTATCCATTGACTTTACCAGTCCATATCCAATTACAGACTCTCCACCTTCCCTTGATAATTTAGTTTCCTGTTTATCTTAGTTTAATCGGCATACATAGTTACAGTACATTTGTTGCACTCCTATTGATCATTGATACAGATTGGAAAGAGCTGTGGACCCTGCACTGGTCACTGTGTGACTCCACTCGTGACATTCTTTCAAACTAACTAAGGTTGATTTTTCCAGAGTGCCTGCTTCCTGTCTGATAACCAGTCCTCCCCCATTTATGTGTAACACATTCGAAGCGCTGAATAAGGGCGAGGAGCATCAGTTCGGCAATCCAGCCCCTCAGGCCTCTTCCGACATTGAATACAATCATAGCTGATGTCATTGTGGCCTCAGTTCCACGTTCCTGACTGATCTCCATATTCCTTCACTTACTCAATATCCCAGCACCGACTGCACTCTGGGGCAGTGAATTACACTGATTCCCAAAACTGTATCAGAAGTATGCTCTCCTCACCCCTGTTTTATTTCTCCCCCACCTCATCCTAAAACTATGGTTTTAGGATCGTTCGAGATTGTCCCACATGAGGAAATATCCACTTCACATCTACATTGTCAATCACCTTTAACATCGTCCAGACCTCTGAAATTTCCTCTAATTTTTCTATACTCCAGGCAGTGTTGGCCTGAACTGCTCAATCTCTCTTCAGAGGACAAACTCCACATCTCTGGAGTAAATCGAGTAAACCACTTCTGAACTGTCTCCATGGCAAATACACCCCTCCTACAGTCAGGACACCAAGACAGCACACAGTACTCAGTTGCGATCTCACACCTCCCCCCCTTTATAATCCACTTTTTTAGAAATAAATGCCAAAGTTGCACTTGCCATTCTCATTATCTGCTGTACCTATATCGGAGTATTCTGTATTATGGATGCGGACAGCCAGATCCCTCTGTACCTAATCATTCTGAAGTCTCTCTCCATTTGGATAATAATTTGCCTTTCTGCTACACTGATCCAAATGGATACACTCACACTTTTTGTTGTTCAGTTTCTTCTGTCAAATGTTGCCCCAACCTATCCATATACATTTTCTAACTTCTTACGTCTTCGTTGCAATTTCACACCTGAGTTAGTGTCATCTGTTAATTGGTTATAACATGTTCTATCCTCTCAACTACTTAAGACTATAGATTGTAAATAGTTGGGGCATGGGGACCAAGACATATGGTTTCCTAAAAGTTGAATTTTGCCAACACAAAATGACCCATATTTTTTCCAGCTCACTGCATTCTGTAGCTTCACTAAGCCTGTACCAAGTTGATAAATTACTTTTACCCATAAACGATCTTATTCTGCAGATTAATCATTTGTGCAGAGCTATTCAGTGCCTTCTGGAAGTCCAAATATTTCATCTCTCGGATCCCCATGATCGAAATCATGTTGATTCTGATGGATTGTGGTTGGACTTTGCAAATTTCTTGCCATTAATTCCTGAATAATGGACCTTACCAATATTTCTTAAGTTTGAACAGATTTCTCACTACTATATTCCATCGTGAAGGTGATAATTCTAAATTCTTACTGCTCTATAATCTCTTTGTTTGCTCTAATCCTGTGTAATTGGCACATGGCGTCAATTGACCTGCTCTGATTGCTCTGTAAGAGGTCTGAGTCGCTGAATGGAGTCAATCTCTTCCTTGTGCACAAACCCGGTGGGCTGATGTCTTTCTGGTGTTCCACATCACAGTCTCGATGGTCTGCCTTTCCTCCTCCTGTTGATGCGTAAGAGTCGTGAGGGCTTATGCAACCTTCCTGTTGCTGTGTCACAGTTTGAGGGGCTGAAAACACCTTATCATATTCCTCCATCACAGGCTGGAGATACTGAACGGTCTCTCCTGCATCCCTGATATAGGACTGAGGGAATTATTAGCCTTGTTCTGTTCCCATACACGAGACATGTGAGGTAAACTTCTTTCTCCTTTCCCATAAGAAATCTTATAGGTTGCATCCTTCTCCAATTCCCGTGCAACAGGCTCGATGGGACTGAATATCCTCCTGGTATCCCAGTGCATCAATCACCAGTCCCTCTTCCAGTTCCTATGTTACATACTTGAGGAGGCTGAATAGACTGATCCTATTGCTGCATAACAGGGTTCTGGTGCTGCATGGCCTACTCTGGGCCCAGTGTTATAGACTCGAGGAGCTGACTGGCCTCCTCCCGTAACTATATATCAGGCTCCAGGGTCTGAATAGCCTCTTCCTGTGCTGTTGTAACAGGGTTAATTTTCTTTTGAGACACTACCTCCTAATAAATGGCAGAAGACGCTGAACGAGAGAGTGCCCGTACTCTGAAGCACTCTCGTCTCCATATCTGACTTACAGAGACGAACCATTAATATAGTCTTTTTTCTGTATCAAGTCCTGAAGCTGAAAGTAGCAAAAGAGGTCCCTCCCAGATACCTCATATTCCTGGCTCAGCTGCTCAAAATTCATCATGACCTCCCTGTCAAAAAATGTTCCCAAACAGGAAACTCATCTCGACTCCCAGAGCCTAAAGCCAGAATCCATAAATCTCGCTGGAATCCTACCAATCCTACAATGGGAGTGAAAGCCGAAGTTTTTGTTTTGTAAAGTGCCTTCAACTTGTCCCACCATTCTCCATGATTTCACTGTGTTCGGGACAATCGGTTTCTGCAATTCTCCATAACAGTCCTCATCTTGTCCATGAACAACAGATTAATGAGGGGACAATTTGCCTAGAAAGCCTCTATATCCTGCCAAATTGACCATGGGTCCTGACAAGTCCAATCAGCCACATCGGAAAGCAAGGAACTTGGTTGGTATTTCTTTAACTATGGAAAATCGACCCGCCCCCATTCACTGTGGAAGCTGCAATTTGTCCAGGTTAATAGGATGCCTTCTGTAACGCCAGATGACAGATCAAAGCCAACTGTTAATCATCCGTAGAGCCTGCCTGGCAGCGTCAAAGGGAGAATTGGCATGGGGTATCATAAACAAGGAAGGACATTCATTTTAACCAGAGCTAACCCAAACAGAATATTGGATGATTCTGTCTTATATTCTCTAGCAACTGCACGAAGTTAGCTTCATATAATTAATCGAAGGCTTGGATGATAAAAATACCTAAACCTCCTAGTGACCATCTGAACGGGAATCAGATTCCACCACAAGGTCGGGTACTCCAATAAGACCCCCAACAGGGATGGCCTCCGATTTCATAAAATTGATGTTATACCCTGAGAAAGATCCAAATAAATCAATCATTCGTATTAAACAGGGCACAGATATCATTGGGTTAGTTATAAAGAGAGGAACGCCATCTGCTCTTATTCCTTCCTGGTCCTACCTCCTTGCGTGTGGTATTGGCGTCCCCCCGGATGCCAACGGCTCAATCATTAATGTAAATGATAACAGTGAAAGGGGGCAACTTTGCTGGCTGCCACTGTCAATACTAAAATTGTCAGATCTTATACCATTAGTGAAATCCGCTGCTTTCAGCGGATATAACACTGCCACCCACCAGGCGAAGACCCCTCCAAGACCAAACCATTCAAGGACATAAAAGATGCACATCGACTCCATTCGGTCAAATGCTTTCTCTGCATCCAGGGAGATTACTGAACCTGGAATCGAACCTTGCTGGCAGACTGGAACCATATTTAGCACTCTTCTAATATTATCAGGGGATCTACGGCCCCTAATAATAATGGTCCTCTTTCACAATGGAACATCCAAGCCAGCATTTTCGACAAAATTTTGAAGTCCACGTTTAATAATGAATAGGCACATAAAAAGTGCAATCGTCTGGGACTTTCCCTCTCTTGAGAATAAGATAAATATTTCCTTCTCTCAAAGAGGCTGGGAGGCAGTCCTGACTACGAATAATTGTACATATATAACACTGGCCCAACCAGCATGTCTATGAACTCCTTCTAAATCTCACTCTGAAAGTCCATCTGGGCCGGGGACTTTACCACTCTGGAGCAGCCTAATTGTCTCCTGTATCTCTCTGATTATGGGAGGGACATTCTAAAGAGACGCCTGCTCTGAACTTATACCTGGGAGGTTCAAGGTCTTAATAAAGTACTCCATGGTTGCCAATCTGTCCTCCCAGCCCGCTGACTGGAACAACCCAGAGTAGAGCTTCCTGAATACAGCATTAATCTTTTTGGGATCGCAGGTGATAATAGCAGCATTCTTCTTTCTGGCCAAGTACGCCTCATATCTACCTGGTTATCACCATGCGCGAATACCTTCTGTTTCACAAAGGAAATCTCTCTCTTTGCTCTCTGAGCGAATGCAGCATTCAGAGCAGTCCGGACGGCTGTAATCTGCTGCAATTCAGTTATAGACGGTCTGACAAAATGTGGTGTTTCAGCTCTCTTCAGCCGAGCCTCAAGCATACGCTACTGTTCTCCCTCCTGCCGCTTCTGAGTCACCAAGTAAGAAATAATCACATCCCTTGTATAGGCTTTAGCAGTCTCCCAGAGCACCGTCGGATTACTGGTCGTGCACAAGTTCATGTTCCAAAACAAATTAAATTCCCTTAAAAAATACTCAGTGAATTTGCTATCCTTCAGGAGGAAAGGATCCACCTGCCAGTGCCGTGAGCCTGTCCCATCGCCACCATCCTTGACCACCATGTACACTGCCACATGATCAGAAATCGTTCCCAATTCTAAAGGACAACATCGAATTTGAAAAGACCAATGGGCAAACAACATTCCAATCCTAGTAAATCAAATCCCTATCTTCAGGGTGAAGACATCTCACACATCCACCAACCCAGCTACCTGTCAGGTCCACCAGCTGCCTGGGTGGCGGAGAAAGATCTCCCATACCCCTCGACATCCTATCCACCTCGGGGTCCATACGTCAGTTAAATTCTCCCCTTAATTATACAACGTGCCCCATGGCTCAAGAAGCTTCCAGCACCTGTTATTCTCTATCGTGCTGGAATTGCACAAGGACCGGACAGGGATACTGGTCCAATCCAGGCCTGCACACTGCGACCCGGTGGGCCCGCTCGACCCGCACCCAGTCTGCCCTGACTTCCAGTTTCAAAAATTGTGTGAGCCATTGTTCCAAGAAGCTGACGAGCTGGCATTCTTGTTCCCGTTCCGACAGCCTGACCAAGCTGATGTTCTTCTGACAGCTCCAATTTTCGAAGTCCTCGACCTTCTCTACTAAGGCCTGGACCTACCATTCTAGGGCTTGGACCCAAACAGCTGAGGATTCCGCCATGGTTTCCAAAGCCGCATTCCACTCTTCCACCTCCACGTCATGTGGCCCTAGATGCTGGATCTCCTGGTCATGCTTCTGCAGCTTGGCTGAGATCAATTCCAGCATGGTTCAGGTCTCCTCCATTGCTGAATAACCAGGGTAAAATTCGGATCCATTTCGAAACCAAGGGGATAATCAGTATGTGAAACTGGGGATCATTGATAGACTGTAACACGAGAGCTTCACATCTGTTTTAGTTGGGATAAGGAAGATGCAAGTACAGAATTCAAGAAGATGGACTGGGAAGCTCTCGAACAGTTTGATATAAGATGCAAGTTGGGATTGATGGTTTTGGATGATGTAAAGTCCAGATGAGTTGTATCGCAGGATTCTGTTGGAGACAAGAGAGGAAATGCCCTGACATAAATGTTTTAGTCGAATCTAACCTCACAAGGGAGATGCTAGAGGACTGGAGAACAGCTATGTGGTCCCAAGTAACTGGAAAGGTGGTAGAGATAGACCAGTGTCTGGTGGTGTACCACAGCGAGCAGTGCAGGGTATCAAATTATTTGTGGTATACATAAATGATATAAATGTGAATGTGGAGGGGTTGGTGGCGGGGTGGGGGCGAAGCATAATAAGTAATTTTGTGTTTGACACAAAGATTGGCCGGGTGGTTGGCAGTGAGGAGGAAGGCCTTATGTTAAAGGAAAATACAGGTGGAATGGTCAGATGGTCAGATCAATGACAGATGGAATGGAACTCTGATAAATATGAGGTGATGCACTTTGTAAGAAGTAACCAGACAGGGAAGAATTCAATGAATAGGAGGTCACGAGGGATGTCAGAGGGTGTTTCTCCACACATTCGTGAACGTGACTGGACAGTATAATAGCCAATTAAGAAATCACACGGGACGAAAGGCATAGTGTTTATTCATCGAGGCGACAAAATATGAGTTAAACATGCCATTGGTTAGGCCATAGATAGAATACTGTGTGCATTTCAGGCAGCCACATTACAGGAAGTGTTTTGGTTTCTCAGTAACACCAGAAACTATTGAGGTCTCCACAGAGTTGGAAGCTTCAGTGGAAGTCTCCTGGCTGCAACTTTCTCTAAATTTTCACTTGATTTGTTTTCCCTCCTCGATTGGAGAATTACATCTGAGAACCTGTGTCTGATCTTTCCTTTTTGCCAAGTACATGTATCAGAACACTTAAGTATTAATAGAGTCGAGGCCAACGCCTTCAAATATTTTTGAGGAACTCTGCTGTCGCCCATAACACGTGACTCCTTCACTTCCTGTCTAATTGGTTGGACGCACTAGATAGGCTATCTCTACACTTCTCCAATAATTTCATTGAGCTGAAAGACTTCCTCATATTCCTGTGAAGCCAGCGTGAGGAGCTGAATAATCTCCTCATTTTATCTGTGGAAATGTGCAGTGTCCAGCAGCACTGTTGCATGAATGTTACCGATATTTTCAACAGCACACGCCTGAATGTTGTCCAGGTCCTGCTGCACATGGACACAGACGAGTTCAGGAGCTGAAGGGGGACATTTTTTTCCTGACTATTGTGTGATCTTCTGTGAACACCCCCCACTTCTAATCTTATCGTGGGGGCAAGACAGTTATAAAGCAGCTGAAGATGTTTGTGCTGAGGAAGCTACCTTGAGGAACGTTTGCAGATTTGTCTAGGACTGCATGGATTTTTGTACCCAAACTACAATCATTGTGCATTATGCTTTAAATCAATCTAACCAGGGAAGTTTACAACGCATTCCCATTGAGTGCAATCCTGGTCAGGCTCCGTGAGACCGTCCTTTGTTAAATGATGCCTTGATGTCAGGGCTGGTCACTCTTCTCTGAGCCCTTGTGTTCACGTCTTTTGCTCATATCAATTGGGCACAGTGTGGGGCAGGGAGTGCTTTTTGACCAGTCAGAGTTGAGGGCTCAGACACGAATTGGACACGAAAGAGGATATTGGACCTTATGATCTGATTGTGGGAGAAGATCTGCTTGTGTGTTTGGTGGGGGGGTGAGGGGGGGGGGGGTGAGGGGGGTGGGTGGCCCGTGGATGAATGACATATCCCTGTTTGTGGCCTCCTCACGTTCTATTATTGGAAAGTAGAGGCTGTTATTCTTCTGGAAGCTCTGTTATTGAATGCTGCCAGACTGTCTGGACCATCTCTGGGTGAGGAATGGGGGCGGTATTCACTATGTTTCTGCTCATCCTTGTTATAGAGTCATAAAGCATGTAAATGTGTAAGTGCTGACCAGACATCCCATTATGATCGAGTCTGATTTGAGAATATTTGGCTCATATTCATCTAAATCTCCTTGTTCAGATACCCATCAAGATGCCAGACTCCACCACTTCCTCTGGGAGATAATTCCATATGGATATCTCCCTCTGTATGAAAACATTGTATCTAAGTTCCCTCTAAATTATTTACCCTCGTACCTTAAAACAGGCCTCCAGTCTGAAAAGCAATCCTCGACCAACCTCTGTCTCCTCCCTTCAATCTAATTTTGTATTCAATTGGCTTGGTTGCGCTGGTTCCCATGTGACCTAACCTTACTAACTTGCCTAATATGCAGAATCTTGTCGAACAACTTGTTCCAATCTGTATGGAAAACATCTACAACACCGTCTTCATCAATCTGCTTTGTTACCTCTTTAACAAACTCAGTCAAATGCGTACAACGCGATTTCTCATGCAAAGGTCCATGGTGACTATCCCAATCAATCCTTGCCTTTGAAAATGCATGCAATTGGCTATCCCTCAGAGTCCCGTCCAACAACTCACCCGCCACTGATGTCAGGCTCACTGGTCCAGAGTTCCTTGGGTTGTTCGGTAATTGTTTTATTTTCTACTGCCACTGCTCCATTGGTCACAGCAAATTATTGGTGTAACGAGGTTGATGATATGGCCAACGTTATAGGTCTCACATTGGGTCAGGGTCATCCTCAGAAGAGGTCAGGTTGATTTCCTTCATTTGTTAAAACAACAAATTCATGACGAAAACAAAGTTCCTCAAACTATGATGGAAAGGTGAATGTCAAACAGAATAGAATTTTAAAAAAAAATGTACATTGACCTTTCCATTTCTGAAAATACAGAGGAGCACAAACATACACAGACACACACACACACAGATACATACACAGACAAGCACACTCAGACACACACACACACACAGACATGTACACACAGACACATTCAAACACACAAAAACACAGACACAAAAACACGGGCACACATACAGACACATGCACATACATGTATGCGCACAAACACAGACAAATGCATGTACCGTAGAGCATAAATAATTCCAGCAAAATAAAAGGCCATTTGGCCCAACCAGTCTATTGAGCTACTGATCATGGCTGACATGCTTTTCAAGCCAATTCTCCTTCCTTCTCACAACAAGCCTTGATCCCATCATTAAGCATAACTTATCTAGTTATATCCAAAAGAAATAATGTGTCTGTGTGTCCGTGTGTGTCTGTGTGCATGTGTTGTCTCTCTGTGTGTCCCAGTGTCCTGCCCTGTACTCCATGTTGGAGAGTGGGGTTTTAGCAGTTTTGAGGCACATCGTTGTAACTTTGTCTGTGCCTATCCATTGAATGCCTGCGTTAATCATTCTCTGCTGCTCATGTGCTCAGTAACATGAGGAATCCCCACAACTGTTCGTGATTCAGACCAGGCTTCTCACTTGCATTTTACTGACATTTGACTTAACTCTAGTTTTTGTACGCTCGTGGAAGTGCTGGGGATGGTTTCCTGGAGGCTGTGTTTTAAACTGCTGTTGAAATTCAGGAAGACAAGAGACTTTGGTGACCCAATTCTGGATGAAACATGGTGACTGTAGTTACAGTATCTGGATCTGCAACATGACCAACAAATGGAGCAGAGACTGCAGAGAGGGGAATCTCTGTAAAATGGAATGAGTGAATCACAATCAGATCAGCCACAGTTTTGAAGAATGTTGGAGCAGGATTGAATGGCTTGATCACACAACTTATTCAGATATTTCTGTTAGCAACAAGACAATGTCCCTTTTCTCCCAGTGTCCAAGACTGGTGGGTAGTGAGTCACCTCCTCCTGTTCAAATCTGGGGCCTCACTTGCTTCCAGATTTCCCTGTATCACAATCCCGAGCAGTTGAGTGACTGCCTCCTGTTCCTGTGTCTCAGTATCGAGCGGTTGAGTGACTACCTCCAATTCCTGTGTCCCAATCTCGAACAGTTGTAAGACTGTCTCCTGTCCCTGTGTCCCAGAAACGAGCAGTTGAGTGACTACCTCCTGTTTCTCCCTGTTCCTGAGAAGCAGTTTGGATACTGTGAATGATGTCACAAGGTTAAGAAAGGACTTGATAACAGGGAATTTCAAACTTGGAGCAGCATTAGACAAAGGGGTCTGGAAACTTCTCCACCAAACATTTTATGCAGCCCGTCTGTTAATTTATTCCTGCCCCCTTTTTTAAACAGGGTGAATCTTATACAACAGTGTATTGTACCGACAATACTCCCACATACAGGGAAGACAGATTACAAAGATTAAAAAAATTATAGTCTATCCCTCAGCTACCCTCATCCATTCCATCCAAACCAAGGCTGCATAAATCTTTAAACCGTATATTGTAATGAATTAGGACAGTAAATGTCAGACTTTAACACTACAGTCACTGACTACTGCCCTGCACCTTTCACCAAGATCTTCTTCAGAAAGCGGGCGAACTGACTGACCACGTGATGCCGATGCGGAATTCCAGTTCTCTCCAAGATATTCCCCTCCCGATTTGAAATTAATTTCCTTCTAAATGTAGACTACAAATCCCATATTCAGGCTCAGTTGCAAGGCTTGCAGAGCGGATTATATTCCTGCTTTAGCTGAATACACTGAGGGTGCATTTGGCAAACAGAGGAATCCCGAGGCTGGGATTTGCTATTCAGCTGGTGCCAGAGACGGTCTCCCATAACAGTGAACGGGAGCTCACTTTATAAAGAAAGGGGCACAATTCACTAATTGTGTTGCAGCGAAATTGCATTTAATAAACACGCCTGTATATTGAATGGAGGATCAAAATTGATGGACCAAAGCAATTACAATAGATCCGATTTTATATGTTCCGATGTTTAAACATACTAAAGGTTACGAACACTTTGTGGGGAAAACTGAATTGAGGAGATTTTCACCATGAAATAGAATGGAGGATGCTCAGTGTGTTGAATGACCTACCCCTTTCCCTATGTTTCTGTGCAGTCTGTGGGAAAGCTCTGTAAATCCTGCCACCAACTCTCAGATGTTAGGAAGAAAATCTCTGCAGGGTCAACACGGTATTATTTCCCGTTCGAATACTGAGGCTGGTGCCGGGTGATCTGTAAAGTTTTATCCTTTAAGACCCCGGAACAGTTTGATACAATAGAGTGTTTTGCTTGTCCGTTTCCGAGACCATTGAAGAGGGATTCACATGTCTGCGTGTCTGGAGTCATGTTTAGGCCAGACCAGGAAAGCACGGGAGATTCACTTCCTGAAAGTACATTGCGGAAGGAAATTGGTGTTTACAATCGACATTGGCTGTTAATGACTCCAGGTTTTACATCTCGATATTTTATTAATTATAACGTCCACCAGCTGCCACAGCATTAGCCTGGTATGGATTAGTAATCCAGTGACTTTTCCACAACTGCAACATCTCCACATGGGGACCTATCCGAAACCACACTGAGCTGGTTATTTCTGTGCTGCCTGACAGCTCTGTATAAAGAACTCCCACCAATGTGACTATCGCGACGGGACTCAGGGCGTCGTAAATAGTTAGACTGTAGTTACTCCCTTGTTATGGGATTGGACATAGCTGAGTAAATTTCCACATTGCCAGGGTGATGTCAGAGTTGGAGCTGGAATGAAACAGCTTCCAAAGGGAGACAGCTTGTTGTGCAGCACAAGTGTTCAGTCCCATTGCAGGAATGGTGTCAGGGCCCATTGCGTTTGTCATATCTACTGTGTTCAGCTGATTTTTCATGTCACATACAGCAAATCAGATCGATTAAAGACTGGCATCTGTGATTCTGTGGGCAGCATGGCGAGGGTGAGGTGCATCATCAACTCAACACTTCTGGCTGAGGAAGGTGCAGATAAAACAACCATGTCTTTTACACTAATGTACAGGACTGTCTCGTGATATAGGGTGGCGATATTTATGGAGTCCTCTCCTCCAGTGAGTTGTTTAATAGTCCATCGACATTTATGTCTGGATGTGACAGCACTGCACAACTTCGATCTGATCTGTTAGTAATGGGATCATTTCACCCTCTGTATCAGATGTTAGTCCTGCTGTTTCGAATGTAACCAGTCAAGTGCGGTAGATTTAATGGATTGTCATCAGGTTTAGGTACACATGGTTCCGACCCTATCATGTTCACCCGCACTCATCGCTGAACCATAGATCAGCTTGATGGTAATGGTAGGCTGAGGGATTATCCTGGGGAAAATGTTACGGATTGCAGTTGAATACAATTCTGCTGCTGCTGTGATTCTACCGCACCACATGAATGCCCACTTTGAGCTCCAATATATTCCATTCAATTCTACTGACTATCCCCCAGTTCACACCAAGACCCATTCATCCATCAGCCGTGTACTCAATGTCTTAAACTGGTTTCTGATGTGGTAACACTTCCATTTTCCTATTCTCATTCTACTCTCCCTGGTGTCACGCCTCCAATTTGTTATTTTACTCAAACCCCTTCACATACGCATCCGAATCTTTTCCATTCCCCCAATGCCATCTTCTGTGTTTGATGTGAATGTGTTCCCCTCTGTTTCTCACCCTGAGCATGATAAGCGCTCTGCAGTGTCAGCGATGCCAGCCTTATGCAGTTTCAGATCAAGAAATTTGTGCACCTTGCATTATCAGTCACTTCCCATGCACAGCGTTCCGTGTTAGGCAAGGCTTTTAAGCAACTTTAACACACATCTGTGGAACTTGTTCAAAAACAGAAATTGCTGACGAAACTCAGCAGATCTGGCAGAATCTCGTGCAGTGAAAGCAGAGTTAATCTTTCAGGATCAGTGAATCTTCTACAAAGCTCCCATTTTCTGCAGCAATTTTTGCATTTTTATATCCAGTATCCATAATTATTTGTTTAATTGAAAATTTGTTCTGAGCCTATTCATTTCTAGAGAAACTCAACAGGTATGGTATCATCTGCAGAGACAGAGAAACAGAGTTAGCGTTTCAAGTCCAGTACGACACTGCTTCAGAACTGAAAAGGATTGAAAAATGAGCTTTATAATCCCTTGACATTTGTGGGGAGTGGGTTGACGGGTAAAAGAGGGTATGGCAAAAGACAAACATGCTTTTAGTCGTGAAGAACGAGAAGATCATGTGAAGTAACCTAATAATTAAAACGTGAATGGGGAAAATGGATTCTCTCGATTGAGTGAACGATAAAGAAGACACAACCACGCAAGGTCATAGGGAGGCCAGTAGGGAGAATGTACGGAAACTGCCGAATATAATGGAGTCAGACTTTGAAGTTGTGAAATTGTACATTAACTCCTAATGGATGTAACGTACGAAAGTGTAAAGTGAGTTGTTACTCGAGCTTGGGTTGTGCTTCCGTGGAACATTGCAGCAGCCCAGGTAGGTTATTGAGATGGAAAGCAAAGAGAAGGTCAGGGTTATTTCTACAGACAGACTGGGAGTGTTCCTTAAAGCAATCTAATGTTTGGTCTCGCCAATATAGAGAGACTGCATTGTGAGCAGCCATGATAGGAGACCAGATTGAAAGGTTATAAGTGAAATGCTGCTTCACCTGGAAGTTATGTTTGGGTCCTTGGACACTGAGGAGGGAAGAGGTGAATGAGTAAGTGTTGCAGCTTCTCCAATTGCATGGGAAGGTGTCATGGGAAGTGGGGAAGTGTTCGGGGTGATGGAGGGTTCAGGGAGGGAATGGTCCCTGCGAAATACTGACAGTGGGCGGGAGGGAAGATGTGTTTGATGGTGCTGTCCTGCTGGAGAAGGTGGAAATGGCGTAAGATGATTATGTGAATGTGGATTATAGTTCAGGAAGAAGTGTGGACAAGGAGGAATCTATCATTATTCTGGGATGGAGGGGACGGATTGAGGGCACCATCCTGGGAGATGGGACAGTGACAGCTGAAGGCCCTGTCCACCAGAGTTCGGGCATTTCTGGTTTGAAGGAAAATGAGGTCATGTTAGACGCAACTCACAGGAATGTAGCATCATCAAACGGAAATAACAGAGGTGGAGAAACTTGGAGAATGGAGTCAGCCTCCGCTGATCATGTGTTCGACCACATGCAGAACTTGCCCCCAAATGATTGAAAAGAACCAGGCATCTAATTTGAGGATTTCTGCCTCACATCTGGTCTGAACCGGAATGTGAAAATAGATCCAGAGGAAGTAAAGTGCATGAGCAGACATTCAAACAGATATCCCAAAACGCTCAGTTATTATTGTTTCTGTTCAAAAGAAGAACTCAGTAAGCAGATGAACCACACATGGTTGACAAAAGCTCTCAAGGTTACTATTGATGGCAAGATTTTGGATGTTTATTTCAGGGACCATAAGTTGATGTGAGGCATGAAATTCAGCTGTGCTATCTGATTTACCCTAGAAAACACTGCCATTTCTGCTCCATCCTCTTCCCTGCTCGTCTCCCCTTCCTGATTCCAGGTCCTTCCTCTGAAATTACAGAGTACATTTTCGCATATTATGGCCCCTACCCACTTAACCTGAAACTCTTTGATCAAGTCTACCTACTCTGCTGTAGCATCAAGCTGCGTTTTGTGCTGCCACTTTGCTCTGGTCTCAGTGTGGCTCGGCTTTTTCATTCATGCTGTTTGACACGTCCCACTCACATCTCACTCGGAAAGTTTCCTTCTTGGCGTAAACCTTATTGAAAACACCTCTCCCTTTTTGCACTGAATTCACACTGTGATCCAAATTTCAAAAAGTATATTCAGCCTTCATCTCACTTTGCGAAAGGTCGACGCTGAATGTGTGGTACAAGAATTCCCCTTCTTAAATGGTTCAGGCCAGAGATGCGCCTTCAATGCAGAGATCATCACACGATTTGGACAAAGGAATTCAGGTGTTTGACCTCTTACTGGTACTCGTAACAGTTTCCTGCTGCCTTAGTATTGTAACATGGAGAAAGACAAATCTCAGGATGAAGCTTGGGCTGAGTGTTATTTACCTGTCATTTGAATACTGTTTCAAATTTGCAGTGCTTATCTTTCAGTGCTCGTTCGTGAAGTTAGTGTCTGATAGTGTGCAGGAGGTTGTCGGATGACATTGTAGAAGTTTATAAAATCAGGAGAGGTATGAATAGAGTGACCAGCCAAGGTCATTTCCACGGTATGGGGGAGTTAAACCAGAAAAAGCATAGCTTTTAAGGTGAAAGAAGGAAGATTTGAAATGAATGAAGGATCAATGTTTTCACACAGAGGGTGATGTGTGTATATGGGATGAGCTGTCGGAGGAAGAGTGGGAGATGCAAGTCCAGCTACAACATTTAAAACTCATTAGGACAAACATATGAATGGAAACAGTTTAGAGGCATATGGAGGAAATGCAATCAGATGGGGCTAGATTAGTTTGGAAAACCTGCTCAGCATGGACAAGTTGGACCAAAGGGCCTGTTTGTGTGCTACATGACTGCATGAATCTAGAGAGGGAGGAAAAGCGGAGAAAAGACATGATGTAGTAAATTGGAAAGAAATACAAAAAAAAGCAGCACGAGCTTTTCCGAGCATATAAAAAAGTGTAAGATGAGTGTGTGACCTTAGGTAGAAATTAAAGCAGGAAAGCATACTGACGATAATTGGATGGTGTGACTGAAGAATTGGGTGCAGGGAGGAGACAGATGATTTACATCCATATTTTACATCTTTCCTCACAGGGAAAGGTACAGTAAGTATTTCAATGATGTCAACAAAATGGTAATAGGAGGAAAGTTATTGAACTGTCTCTAACAAAAGGAACAAGGATTTTTCTAACAGATAAGAGTAAGAGTAGACAGACCAGCAATAATTCATAGCTGGTTTTAAAAGAAATGGTCACGGTCTTGGGGTCATGACGCCCTCTCTATCAAATGTTAGCTCTGCTGTTTGTTAATGTAAGCAGTAAGTGCGGTAGCTTGAATGGGTTGTCATCAGGTTTAGATACACATAGTTCTGACCGTGGCATGTTCACCCACACTCATCACTGAACCGGAGATCGACTTCATGGTCATGGTAGACTGAGAGATTATATTGTGGTTGAATATAATTCTACTGCTGCTGCTGCTAGAGCTGCTATGATTTGCAGCATCACATGAAAGCCCAGTTTGAGCTGCAATATCTGCAACACAATTCCGCTGCCTGCCCTCAATTCGCATGGGGACCCGCTCACCCTTCTCCCCTGTACACAGTGCCCTATCCCGGTTTCTGATGTGGGAACGCTTCCATTTAAAAAAAAAACTCATCATGTTAGGGTATCTTCATGATGCCATGCCTCCAATTTGTCGCATTCCTCAAAAGCATTTAACATTTTCACCTGAATATTTTCCCCTCCAGTAATGCCATTCTTCTGTTTAAAGCGAATGTGTTTCCCTCTGTTTCTCTCCATGACCATGATTAAGAGCTCTGTATTTGTCGGTGATGACAGCCTTATGTATTTTCAGAACAAATGAATTTGTATACCTTACGTAATAATTCACTTCCCGGTGTATGGCGCTCCATGTTGGTCAGGGCGTGTGAGCAGCTTTGACACACATGTTTGAAACTTATTCAAAAACAGAAATTGCTGAAGTCACTGACAGGTCTGACAGCATCTGTGCAGTGAAAGCAGAGTTAATCTTTCGGGTTCTGTGACTTCCTCAAAGCATCCAGTAAGCTATATTGAAAATGTATTCTGTAACTTTTCATTTGTTAAGGAATTCAGTGGGTCGGGCAACATCTGCAGAGATAGAGGAACAATATTAATGATTCAAGTCCAGTAAAATCTTCTTCAGAAGTGTGAAGGATTGGAAAGTGAGTGTTTTTGTATCTTGGAAGAGGTGGGAAAGAATGTTTGGAAGCCCAGTGTGAAAGACAAATGGGCTTTAAATTGTGGTGAAAGAGACACAGATGTATAATGGGTTTAAACTAATGTGTAAATATTAGAAGTTGTTTTTCTCTGTTGAATGCAACATAAACAAGACACGAACTTAGGGAGCCCAGGAGGGAGTGTGGACGGAAAATTGAGAGCAGCCATAATGGGTTCAGGCTGTGAATTTGTGGAATTGAATATTAACTCCTACAGACTGTAACGTAACATAGTGTAAAGTGAGGTGTTACTTGAGCTTGGGCTGTGCTTCATTGGATCAT